>NC_133729.1:2544446-2711946 GCF_048934315.1 Petromyzon marinus | reverse complement strand
AGGAGGAGGTGCCCCCCCCCGATACCTCGTCGTCGTCGTCGGCGTCGTACTTGGTGTACTTGCGCTTGAGGCTCGCGATCGAGTCCCTGCCCGAGTCACCGCCGCAACAGGGACACGAGCGCCGCCACACACACCACGTTAGGGTTACGGGCAATGGTGAGCGCTAGGGGGTGAGCGTTAGAGTTGAGCGTTAGAGTTGAGCGTCAGGGGTGAGCGTCAGGGGTGAGCGTTAGGGGGTGAGCGTCAGTGGTTAGCGTCAGGGGTGAGCGTCAGTGGTGAGCGTTAGGGTTGAGCGTCAGTGGTGAGCGTCAGGGGTGAGCGTTAGGGGGTGAGTGTCAGGGTTGAGCATCAGGGGTGAGCGTTAGGGGGTGAGCGTCAGGGCTGAGCGTCAGTGGTGAGCGTCAGGGGTGAGCGTTAGGGGGTGAGTGTCAGGGTTGAGCATCAGGGGTGAGCGTTAGGGGGTGAGCGTCAGGGGTGAGCGTCAGTGGTGAGCGTCAGTGGTGAGCGTCAGTGGTGAGCGTCAGGGTTGAGCGTTAGGGTTGAGCGTCAGTGGTGAGCGTCAGGGGTGAGCGTTAGGGGGTGAGCGTCAGTGGTTAGCGTCAGGGGTGAGCGTCAGTGGTGAGCGTCAGGGGTGAGCGTCAGTGGTGAGCGTCAGTGGTTAGCGTTAGGGTTGAGCGTTAGGGTTGAGCGTTAGGGTTGAGCGTCAGTGGTTAGCCTCAGGGGTGAGCGTTAGGGGGGTGAGTGTCAGGGTTGAGCATCAGGGGTGAGCGTTATGGGGTGAGCGTCAGGGCTGAGCATCAGTGGTGAGCGTCAGTGGTTAGCGTCAGGGGTGAGCGTCATTGTTGAGCGTCAGGACTGAGCGTCAGTGGTGAGCGTCAGGGGTGAGCATCAGGTGTAGGCGTTAGGCGTGAGCGTCAGGAACAAAGTCATGGGCACTGTGTCATTGTGTATCCTTCGTAGAATCGACTGTCGACTGCGTCTTCACGAGATCACAATTCATGCATCACAACCGCCAAGGAGAGGAGGATGCGATTGATTCGTAGACTTTGTGCTTAATGGATTCACGTTACCCACGGAAACCGCGAGAGTTGCTGCAATGTTACCAAAGTGATTCTTGAATCGAGTCGCAACTCTGAACAGTGAATAATTTCCCCACCCTTAGCGTTTTGAACACAACATATCTTCTCGGTCGTTCTGATGACGACGGCTGATGACGATCCACAACGATGTTGGTGATGATGACGACGACGACGATGACGACAATAACAAGAGGAGCGTCCACTCGGCCGCCAGACCCAGCCCGGGGGTCAAGGGATACGGCGAGAGCGGCGCCGCTGGCCGATTTCTATTTCTGCGATTGCGTTACGATGACGGGAATTCGTTAGGTGATCGGGCGATGACGATTCGCGCAAGCGGCCCGGCACAAGGAGGCCACGGCTCGGCCGTAATGCGCGCGGTTCCGGCAGTCGAAACTGGAAGCGCAATCGGATCGTTAGAAACTTGGCATCAAGCTGCACACGTGCGTGCGCGCGCGCGCAGACCTAGGCCAGACACATTCCTTTCCAATTCCCCAAGAGGGTTAAAGTGCAAGCGGCTAGGCTCGCTTCGGCGCGGCCGTTTTCGTCTGGAACAAAATACACATCCGTTAAAAGTTAAAAATTTGGCGGCGGCGGCGGCGGCGGTGGGGAGGGGAGCGGAGCTCACTTGAACGTCTGGCAGTTGTTGACGAGGGCGATCATGTAGTGCACGAAGAAGGGAGGCTTGTTCCGGTCCTTCAGGTGCTCTGCTCTGTACCCCAAAATCGCATCGTGGTACCTGGACACGGGTAACGGAGAGGGGGGGGGGGGGGTCCCCCGATATACGTCGCTTCGAAATACGTTGTTTCGCACTCGCACCGCTGACGTGAAATTCCCCCCGCTTCCGGCCCCCAGCTCGGCTTTATTCCATTGTTTCTTACGGGAGAGATCGCCCCATCTTGCGTCGCACAGGCCATGTTCATGCTCTGAAGCTTCCTATCCCCCCCACCCCCTCCCACCATTCCCCGTTACTCTTAATGGGGTAAAGGAATTCTCCGTTACGCGTCGTTTCGCTATAAGTTGCAACTTTCCGGTCCCTCACCCCGACGCATATTGGGGACCCCCCTGTACACCCACGCCACACCCACGCCACACCCACGTCACACCCACGCCACACCCACGTCACACCCACTCCACACCCACGTCACACCCACGTCACACCCACGTCACATCCACGCCACACCCACTCCACACCCACTCCACACCCACTCCACACCCACGCCACACCCACGTCACACCCACGCCACACCCACGCCACACCCCCCGCCGGCGATCAGCCTCATCGTGAGCCAATACCTTGCGATGCATCAACAAAAAACGTACAGCGATAGTTCAGCACACGAGTTCTTCACGCCAGCCATCGCTCTTGTAGCAGCTAGGGCTATCGGAAAGCAATGGGCGCCTACGTTCCACGCAGCCTGCCGTCTGAAGGAGTTTCAGCAGCAGGGGACGACGATGTTGCCCGTTGCCGTGCGTCAAACCTATCGGCACACGTTTTTCCCCGCGGGGAAATTTTAATAAAACGCGATCTAACCCAAAAACCTTTATTATGAATAATATTGGTCGCGAAAGCCTACGTGTTAAACTGAATCTTGGCAAGTTGGGACGGCGACGCCGGCGCGCGCGCGTGCTCTCTCTCCGTTCCAAAACGACGTCACGGGATCTGCAACTTTTAAATTTCGATTTAAAGCTTTCGTGACTGCCATGATTCATCTTCTTTGGTTCTTTCGGTAAAGTCACGTAGAATGAGAATAAAATAATAAATTGATAAAATAAAATAACACAATAATATTCTCATGACGTTTCGGCCACAACACAAGCGGCCTTCATCAGGTGAAGGGACGAGACTGTCTGGTAGGACAGCGCTGTCCGTGATCTGAACGTGGCTCTTTTACTCCAGCGCTGTCCTACCAGACAGTCTCGTCCCTTCACCTGATGAAGGCCGCTTGTGTTGTGGCCAAAACGTCGTGAGAATTTTATTGTTATTTTATTTTATCAATTTATTATTTTATTCTCATTCTACGTGACTTTACCGAAAGAACCAAAGGAGGAGGGATCTGCAACGTCCGCTGTGAGCGAAGCGGGATCGGAATGCTTATTCATCCTGCAGAAATCCAATGGGCTGCGGAGTTTTCTTTCATTTTCCCACCGATGCCCAGTGTTCAAGAATCACGCCTCGAGGGGGCGCTTACCGTCGAGGGCCTTTTTCTATCTCTTGAACTCAAGGTTCTGGTTCGGAGCGAAGCGCGCCAACCGCTGCACCACCGCTCCCCGCACGATCAGGTCACACCCAACGCAACACGCGTGCCCTCGTGCGTGCCCTGCGACGGAACGCCCCTGCACCATCGAGTCGCCGCTCGTCCCCCCCCCTCCTTCTCCGCGAGTAATCAGGAGGAGGGGATGGGGATGGGGTGGGGGGGGAAACCAAACAACGGCGCTGGCGGGCAGAGCCGGGCGCTCCATTGTGTAGGGCAGTCACCGGCGCAGGAAGGTGTTCATTTCCTGGAGGCACAGCTGCAGGACCTTGATTTTGAGATCCTCGTTGATCTGCGTGGCCACCTGCAAGTTCTGCTCCATCATCTGGGGAACAAAAGGGGCCCGCCGCGGAAGAGCGTAATGTCGGCGGATCATTCCGGATGACCGGTAAGCACCGACCCCGCAGAGAGATAAGTAAACAAAAATACGCAAAAGGAAAAGATCCCCCTCCCCGTGTAGCCTTCAACGGAACGTGAATGCGAGTGCTGTTAGCGAGTGGCGCCTATGAAGGCCGGCACGGCACGCAAAGGGGGTGGGTGGCCAGCACCACGCCTGGCCGCTTTTGTCTCCCAAGTGGAGATGTTTTTAGATACTGCACCAGGTACTCATGTAAGGGTGAGTCCATCGGGTTGATCCCCAGTACCGGGTAAAATAATTGCCGCTGTTATTGGTCAGGAGCGGGAATCGGCGCAGTGCGCTTGCCACTCGACTGCTGCTAAACACGCACGGCTTGATAATGAACCGCTCAACTCGTGACTCAAGTGTTCGCGTGACCCGCAAACATGCCAGCAAGCAAACCTATCACTTGTTGTCTCGTGAAAACATATAAAAAGCCAGATACAAGGGGAAAAAAAAATACGTGAACAAGCGAAACCAACGAAATTCACAAGCCAATTGTGAAATGCACAATCCAGCGCTGTGGGCTGCTGTTGCACAGTACAGTACCAAACAGGGACTAGTCCGCGCGTAGCTTTCCGCGCAGCGTGGAAACGCAACACTGCTTCGCACGCTGTCGTTTCGTGCCGGACACAGACACTTGGCCGCGTAACTTAAGAGGGCACCCCTGTATTCGCGGTGGGCGTGCATCCGTAGACAAAGATCCGCAGTAGACCTTTAACAGACTGTTGGGGCAAGTGCTGTTACTGTGAGGCACGTATGAAGGCCTGCACAGCATACGAGCGAGCTGGATGGCTAGCACCACGCTCGGCCGTATCGGTCTCCCCGATGCCGATGTGGAAGCTCCCCGGCACGTGGAGCGAAACCGTGGGAACGTCGCGACGAACGACAAGATCAGAACATTTATTTGCACTGGAGGAGTCCCATGAGCTAATGAAGCTCTCTTTTTCACAGACACGTGGTGCGACCCAATGACTCGCCGGGGGGGGCCCCATGACTTAGTAGTCCAAAAGCCGCTGAAAGGGGGCACCTGGAAAACGATGGAGGGCAGCGTTGTCTGGAAGAACCCGTCATGGTCGGCCTCGGGCTCCTGTTCCTTGGACCAGTCCTTTGAATCTGTCTCAAGTGCCTTCCTGAGCCACCCAACGATGTTCGACTGCAGGGGAGGGAGGAAGTGGAGGAAGTGGAGGGAGGGAGTGGAGGGGTGACAGAGAGGGTAACAGAACAAAACAAGTTACTATAATACTGGTAGGAACCTCCTGGTTACACCACCAGCCCACAGGGGATTATTGTGTCCGTCCGTCTGTCGTGCATCCAAAAATGGGAGGGGTGGGGCTGGGTGGAGAGGGGAGGGTGGGGAGGGAAGGGTGGAGAGGGTGGGGTGGGGAGGGTGGGGAGGGGCTGGGTGGGGCTGGGTGGGGGGTGGGAGGGGTGGGGCTGGGTGGGGAGGGGCTGGTCACCCCGTGGTGCCCTTATAAAACTCAACGTTTCACCTACTCACGCCGGCTTTTGCCCGCCCTCACAGTCGGGCGTATTTGCGGAATACACCACGTGGTGGTGCCGCTGTTGACCCTGGCCATTGACCGAGCAACCCAACGTTCCTACCAGCTCCCTCAGCAGGAATGTATTCAGGCCTCAACACAGACCCATCAAGACAATCAAGAGGCTTAAAAATCATACACAAGTCCTGACTGTGCATACAACTCTGCTTTGGGGTTGTGTAGATTTTTCATTCTAGATTTGAAGTTTTCGTGACTGCAAGGATCCATACTCTTTGGTTCTTTCGGTAAAGTCACGTAAGTGAAAAAAATAAAATGAATTTTTAAAAAAAATATATACATAAATAAATCACGACGTTTCGATTGCAACACAAGCAATCATCATCAGGTGTGACAACCACAGCAAGAACATCTTTCTTTTTTCACCTACGTGACTTTACCGAAAGAACCAAAGAATTTGTGTAGATTTTCACCTCTGTCATTTAATCCAACAGGCTGTTAATTAATAATTCTCCAGGCACGTACAGCTGAACGTCGGACATCACCTAAGCTTGCGATGAAAATGTGTATGCGCCTATGCAGAGCCCTCCCCATGCCGGGTGGGTCATGGCGAGGTATTTGACCATACTTCACCACGCTGGTCACTGCAGGTTGGTGAAGGCGGCAGGCGTAGGCACGGGAATATGGACAAACAGTGCAACAATGAACCGACCCGTTTAATCACAGACAGCTGCCGGGATTCGAACCCCGGATCTCAGCGGCGGTGCCAGCTCAGCGCTTTGTCCGCCGGCCGAACCGGCCACCTCAACGCAAGGTTCACGCCCACGGCGAGGGTCAAAAGTTCACACCTTCATGGTGGTGATGTACTTGCTCAGCAGCTGGTTGATCGTGTCGTTGGAGAGCAAGGGACCGAGGGCCTTCAAGTCCACCTCCTCAGCCAGGTCAGGGTGGGCCATGAGCTCCTCACTGTCGGTCACAGCGATGACACGGGCACGCGCACACAAGCACGCGTGGATGCACACACGGGTGTTGGTATGGCTTACACTGCTCTACATCCACCCGGCATCTTACCGGGGGTGGGGGTTGTAACGATGCATCAATTTAAATCGATTCCTGTGCTCACGATGCATGCATTGCGTCGTGAGCGTGTGAGAATCGATTATTTTAGATGCATGCTTAACGCGCAGTGCTAACCACTGCGCCACTGCTCCTCTCCATGGACATGTTATTCATCGTCAATAACTACCACCATCATCGTCGTCATCGTCAGCTCTGACCAATCCACTCGCCGGTGAAGGCGTCTTCTCCCCAAACCGTCGCCATCTCTCCCAGCGGTTAGCGTGCTGCGCTACAAAACTGGTGACAGTCGAATCAGCCTCAAATGAGTTCCTGGTGCGGCGTGTAACCATCAGACCTGGAGACAAAGGCGAGCGGGCGTGATTCTGGGCCACCCATCCCTCGTGATGTACGGTGCAAGCCTTCACAGGTGCTCGCTAACAGCACCTGCACCAACAGGCTATATATGGGGGACCTTTGTCGTTGTTTACACTTGCGTCCAGTGTGTGTGTGTGTGTGCGTGCGTATCCGTGCTTCGCCTTCAACCTATGTTCTCGTTCCAAATTTTTCACGCGGTTATATATTTTTCACGTGCACTTAGCCTGGCACAAGCGCCGTGGTGACGTCACCGCCACCGAGCGGGGAACGGTGGTTGTCGTGCGTCACCTGGGATAGGTGTTGAGCACCCAGGTGAGGAGTGAGACAATCTCATTCCCCTCCAGCTCGTCCGACACCATCTCTTGCAGGTGTGTGGATAGCGCACTGTGGTACAGCCTCAGGTACAAGTTGAACACCTGCCAGCGTCACACAATTCACGTCTCAGTTAAGCCTCGAGTAAGCCAGAATTTGCGGATAAAGGCAGAAAGGCCTAACCTGAAAAAAAATAAGGAAATGAATAAGGGTGCCTCCATTTATAATCTTTGCTTGTATGCCCAGGAAAGCCTCGCCAAGTCTCAACACTCTCTTGCATTTGGGTCCTGCCACGTTTTCACGGTCGCGGGCGATGTTGCTACGTGTTGTGTTTAGTTTGTTGTTCTTCCCCCCGTACCCCTGATTAGCACAGCCGGCTATGTAGGGTGCGAAAGTTCAACGTAGGTACGTTGCAACAACAGTTACAAGGTAATTTTTTTGTTTTCTTCGTAGCCTTGGGAGGAAACTGGAGCACCTGGAGGAAAGCCATGCAGAACGGGGGATAGTAGAACACACAAACTCCACGCAGAGGAGGGAGTGCCCGTGTCGGGAATCGAACCCAGGTAACTTCTTGCCGTGAAGGCACGAGCGTTACCGCTGCCACCCAAAAAAACAAACCGCACAAACACTGCGCTGTGCCAAGGGGTGGTTATTCGTTCGGGGCAGACACGCGACGGTTGGTCATGTATGCATGTTGAACGTTTTTCGCACCGTATGTAGCCAACCGTGTTAATCGGAGGTGTGGGGGAAGGACAACAAGCTACGCACAAAAAGCAGTCCTAAAACAATGAGTTTTCAATCTAGATGATGTAAAAGTGCATAGCTCCAGTGGCTTCCTAATATTAGAAGGAAGAGCGTTCCAGACGGCCTGCAGAAGCGCATCTCGAAGCACGTGACGCGGTGGCCGCGTTTGTTCGATGGCGAGCCAAGAGTTCGATGGTCAGCGTTCCCTGGGACGTTCCTCCCCGAGTTCTCAGCCGGTTCAACAAAATCAACATGAAACCCAAAGCGTTGTTTCAACCCGGGCTGGGGCGTGCGTGCGTGCGTGCGTGCGTGTTGCGCGCGGGGTCAAAGGTCGGCGCCGGCGGCACCTCGTAGCTGGGTGGGAAGCAGCAGGCGAGCATGTGGCGTGCCACGGTCAGGTCCTCCAGCACGTACTGCCGCGAGATCTCCAGGTGGCGCACCAGCCACATGCGGTCGGAGCCACGCTCGTCCGGCTGGTTGGCCTCGATGCGCGTGCGCGCCGTGCTCTCCATCACGTCCATGCACTTCTTCCTCCACGCCTGGCGAGATTGGATGACGACGGAGATGACGACGACGTGTTTGTGTGTGCGTGTGTAACGAGGGAGAGAGGTCACGCGCGTGGATTCTGTAACGCTTTCCAACGTGCACGTGCGTGCGTGTGTGTTTGCGCACAAGCGTCTCCTCAAACAATTTTAATTCGCGATTAAATAAGTGTGGCGCTGGATGGGGCTCAGTGAAATCATCAACATAATTAGCCACATCACATTGGGCGTGGCTTTTAATGGGTTTCCTGCCTTTGGGAGGCAGGATGTTGAATAACTAACTACAGATATATATTTTTTACTTAGCCGATTAAGCAACTTAACTTATCCTTCCAGCTGGATCATGAACAAACCTTGAAGAGTGAGCAGCACCTAACGACAGAACCAGCGAGCGTGTAAAAGGGCACGGTTGAATCCGCAATACGGATAATCTGCCCGCGTAAAAACGCAGGGTCCACCGTTACACACGCTCCATTACCTTGGGGCGTCCCGGAGGCAGGAAGCTGGACTGCTTCTCCCTGTCGAGGGAGCGTTGATCCAGCTTCTCCTCGCGCTCGATGATGCGCAGCACCGACACCAGCAAGGAGGGGTCTCTGCTCGGTTTCAGAGCGAGAGGGTACAGAAGCCGCCATTGGTGGAGTCGTTCCACGGCTGACGGTTCTCCGAGCTCCTCACTTAAAGCTATTATTCCCTTAGCTCACCCCACGACCCCCCTTAATCTCTCCCTCATAACCACCACTGCCATTACTCTTCCCTCTTCACAGTCTCATTACATGGCTATCACTCAATCCCCATTCATTGAATCCATTCATCATCATTTACTGTCATCAATTTTGCTTTCATGGAATTCACGCAATTACAGATTTGCCCATTGCTTCCTCTCGTCCATTTCATTCACGTCATCTCCACCGTTACATTCACACAAGTTGTACCGTTGTTAATTCTGTGTAAAGCACCTTGATTAAGGCGCTACATAAATTAAGATAATAAACACCCTGCAGAGGCGCTCAAAGAGCTCCCCATTCCACCAGCAGTGGCGGATACAAGTAGCTGCAAGAGGGTCCCAATGACTCAATTGGGATTATACGAATGAACCTTAACCCCAACTCAAAAAAGGACTTGGCAGGACCCTCCAGACAAAAAAAAAGTTGCCTTGAGACTCACCGAGGCTTTTCTGGGTGAACAAGCTTTACGTATGTATGTATGTATGCTGAACTTCTTTCGCACCGTATGTAGCCAACCGTGCTTATCGGAGAAAATAATAATCATCAGGAAAGATTGGGGGGGGGGAAATGCCAGGAAGGACGAGGATGAGGCTGTACCTGCGCACGGTGGAGAGCGCCCTCTCCAGCACGAGCCACAGCTGCTTTGCGAGGGCGTGCGACAGCTCACTGGTGGCGGAAAAGTAGGCCTTGATGAGGCTCATGTCGGCCGTGTTGCGTGGGTCCATGCGGTACTGCTCATAGAGGAGCTCGTCGCGTGAGCTCTCGAGCTCCATCAGCGCCGTGTGCGCTTCCAGCAGCTGGCCCTGCTCGATCAGCGAGTGCGTGTTGCGCACGATCTCCGGCACTGAGACGGGCGCGGGGGGTACAACGTACGTAACGTGCGCGTGTCAACAAAAGCCGCAAATATCCCCTCCCCCGTATAAGCCGTCGACAGATCGTCGGGTGCAAGCGCTGCTAACAAGCTGCGATGAAGGCCGGCGACAGCGCACGAGGGGGTGCGTGGTCAGCGCTACGCCCGGCCACCTTTGCCTCCCCAGTGCTGAATGTTCACACACAGCAACCAGGCTGAGTCGACCTAGGGGAGGGAGGCCCTGAGCTGGTTCAGACATCCGCCACTGTGAGTGGGAATCGCATGCAGTGCGCCCAATTCATGAACCTGCACTTTTAAATAAACCCATCAAGACATTTTAAGTACAAAGAATATTTTTGAAAGAATATTATAAAACGTTTTAAATGTAACAAATCCAGATGGGATTTACTGTTTTTTTCATGGCTATGTAAATAATATGAATTGCTTCTTCTAGATTTGAAGCTTTCGTGACTGCAAGGATTCATACTCTTTGGTTTTATTCGGTAAAGTCACGTAGGTAAAACGAATTAAAATAAAATAAACAATTAAAACACGACGTTTCGGAGGCAACGCAAGCTTCCGTCTTCAGGTGGGACCAGTCACAGCCAAAATCGCTGCACTACTTTCCTTTTTTCTACTGCTCCCTTAGAGCACATCCTGGCCGATATTCTGTCCGTTTATATTGCACACACACAGTGACCCATCTCCCGCACCCTCCACACAACAAAAGACGGATTAACTCATCCCTGCACACACACAACGACCCATCCCCCCTCCGCACCCCACTAAAGTCCCCCCACATGGCCCCTCCCACACCCCCCCCCCCACCTTAACCTGTATTTAAGCGCTAGGTTCCCAGAGCCTCACCACTTGGTGCAGCGATTTTGGCTGTGACTGGTCCCACCTGAAGACGGAAGCTTGCGTTGCCTCCGAAACGTCGTGTTTTAATTGTTTATTTTATTTTAATTCGTTTTACCTACGCGACTTTACCGAATAAAACCAAAGAGCATGATATGAATCGCACTTACGAAAAATATTACAGGGTATTCAATTTGTACCTTCAGGCTTTCTTAAGATTTCTTTCTCTACCATCCCTAATCCTAATATTTCATATCGTTGCTATCCCTAGTAATAGCTGTTGAACTCGCCTAATTTAATTTCTATCCTAAAGATACGGCCCATTTCTGCAAACAGAAATAACGATTGTAGAAAAACCTTTCCCAGAACCCTGTTTGCCGCAAACAAAACGATGGGGGAGTGGGTGGGGACCCCCGACGCACCTGCCGCTACCGCCGCTACCGCCGCTCACCCGAGAAGATGTTCTTGAGGTTCTCGACAGCGGCCGCCAGCTGGCTGTGCTGCACCACGGCGTCCTTGACGTCGCGCAGGCCCTCGATGGCGGCGATGCTGCTCTGCCAGTCGCGGCCGACGTCGGCGAGCGACCCGCGCACCTCGCACGAGTCGCTCAGCGCCGTGTGCAGCTGCGACAGCCCGGTGCGTACGCCGTCCAGCTGCGACTGGATCGCTGCCTGCGCCGGACGGGGTATGGCGGACGCCGACCACATCCACCCGAGCCGGGATCGGCTTAGGACATCACAGTATAGGTGGTTTTTTTTTCATTTTTCTGTTGGCTATTTTTGCTGTTGAGCCAGAAGCAAACGGTGATACGCAGGCCTCGCAAGACAATGGAATCAGGCGCAGGGCCAGGCAGGGCCAGGCAGGGCCAGGCAAGGCCAGGGGCGGGGCTAATGACATGCTGATTGCATGTGACGTCAGTCACTACACGGCGAGAACACGTCACTGCGTCATCTACATGAATCTCGGAGAATTGGGATCTACGGATGAAACGCGCCTTGCAAATATAAATCATAATTATAACGTAATATCTCGACACATCAATCGAATGTGACGTCAGCACAATGTCTGGACACCGACTCATCATTTATCGCGTGTGACGTCAGTCGCGTGGCCCTGTTGCGCAATGGAAAAAGAGGCACAAACGATCCGGGGTGTTGAAAGTCCTAGTCGGCCCTTTTAAGACGTGCCTTTGATCCCTTCTTCACGTAATCCGAGGGGGTGTGCTCGATCACGGCTTATGATGATGATCAAGATTCGGGCCTCGGAAAGGAAAAGGTTCAACCACCCCTCCCTGCATGTACAGCGAGCGCACCTTGAGACGGGCCTCCACGGACGCCTTCTTGCGTGCCTCTCGCCGCCGGTACTGCTCCGCCTTGTCCAGCTGGTCGGGTCGCTGCAGCATGCTGGCGACGCGTTGCACCGCCGTCTCCAGCGCCTCGCGGTCCGTCCTCTCCATCTCCGCTTTGCCGATGCCGCCCACCGTCGCTGAAAGTGTGCAAGGGAAACGGACCACAATTCTAGATTTGAAGCTTTCGTGACTGGCAAGGATCCGTACTCGTTGGTTCTATTCGGTAAAAGTCACGTAGGTAAAAAAATAAAACGGGAAAAATCACGACGTTTCGGCCACAACACAAGGCAGCCTTCTTCAGGTGAAGGAACAGAACTGTCGGGACGACAGAGCTTCAATGAACGCTGAAGCCCTGTCGTCCCGACAGTTCTGTTCCTTCACCTGAAGAAGGCTGCTTGTGTTGTGGCCGAAACGTCGTGATTTTTGCTGTTTTATTTTTTACCTACGTGACTTTACCGAATACAACCAAAGAGTATGGAACGGACCACAGTCGACGATGCCGCCCCCAGACGTTGGCCAGGTCACTTTCGCGCGTAACTATATATTTTGATTTCGCACAGCGCGCCGTTTTCAATTACGAGCTGCTCCTCACTCGTTGAGGGTCAGTGACGTGCTGCCCACGTGACCGAAAGAAGACACGTCAGCAAGTTCACCAGTCACATTAAAAAGAACATTCTAGGGCTGTATCCTCCACCTCATTCTATGTGGGTAAACAATAAACGTCATTGTTTAGCCGATTATGCAAAAAAAACATTAAGTGCCGTCACTTGCAGTTACTGTATTGCATTTATAGTCTTAAGCAAATGGTCAAAAGTGTTAATAAATAATAATGATTCCCCCGGGTAGCCGTGTTAAGTGATCCACTTAAGAACAAAAGGAATTAACCAAAATGTTTACGGTTAAAGCATCAAAGTGGATTTCTGTGCAAACGAAAATGCAATAATGAAAACGAAAGCCTACGTGTGAAACTGAAATTCATATCTCGTTTGCCAGCCCTGTACACAGTGGTGGAAATTCCACGTTTCTTTGTCCGCAGTCGATCGTACCTTGGCACAACCACTGTTGACGTACGATAAAGTGCAGATGACATGTACTGTTGAATGCCTTTCATAATATTTGGTCCATTTAACATTTAAAATGTGTAATATTCTGTTAAGCAGATACACCGTGCTCACAAAACAGCGAAACTTGGCGCAGCCCGCAAATTCACACTGATATCTCCCCCCCCACACCCACCACAAAAAAATGTCACGCAACATGTTAGAACCACATTTGATCATCGACGCGACAGTCGTAACGTAACAATTTAACGCTTTAGGAAAACAAATAAACAAACACTGACCGCCTAACTTAAAATTATAACCGGCGATCGTTAACCCAACGCGGCCTGCACGTGCACGCGAACCCTGCGCTATTGCCTGAGCGGCCAAGGGGAAAAGGTGGCCCCGAACCCGCGGGTGACAGAACCAGCAGAGGCGTTGAGAGACTCACACATTGAGATGCCACGTTGAGGACACTTTAAACCAACAACATGTTGCACTTTATCCAGGTTTTATGGGCCCACCGAGCTGCCTATATATAGTAGATCTCTTTTTTTTTCGCTAATGATAGCCGCTGTACGAAAGTGGGCTTATCCATCATCGTCGTCGTCGTAATCGCGTAGAAATTTATAAGCTGACAAATATTCTAAACCAGGTACGCTTTTCATCACGTAGAAATGTATAGCTGGCAAGTACTGTACTCTGTAAACTAAGTGACTTATCATCGCGTGGCAATTTACAGCTGACAAATATTCCAAACGCGTGATGTTGATTCTCTAAATGTGGAGGGGAAAGAACGGGAGGTCCCGTTGAATAAATCCACGTGACCACCACGGGGAGAGAGAGACACGCAAACTCCAAATACACAGCAGGTGTCAGGGTCTGGATTGAACCCACGACCTCCTGTACACCACGCGAGGTAGTTAACATCTCCTAGCCACCGTGATGATGAGAGACACGCAAACTCCAAATACACAGCAGGTGTCAGGGTCAGGATCGAACCCACGACCTCCTGTACACCAGGCGAGGTAGTTAACATCTCCTAGCCACCGTGATGATGAGAGAGAGACACGCAAACTCCAAATACACAGCAGGTGTCAGGGTCTGGATTGATCCCACGACCTCCTGTATACCAGACGAGGTAGTTAACATCTCCTAGCCACCGTGATGATGATGATGATGAGAGACACGCCAACTCCAAACATACAGCAGGTGTCAGGGTCTGGATTGAACCCACGACATCCTGTACACTAGGCGAGGTAGTTAACATCTAGCCATCGTGATGATGATGAAAGAGAGAGAGACACGCAGACTCCAAATATACAGGTGTCAGGGTCTGGATTGAACCCACGACATTCTGTATACCAGGCGAGGTAGTTAACATCTCCTAGCCACCGTGATGATGAGAGAGAGACACGCAGACTCCAAATATACATCAGCAGCAGGCATTTTCAGAGTCTGGATCGAACCCACGACCTCCTGTACACCAGGCGAGGCAGTTAACATCTCCTAGCCACCGTGATGATGAGAGAGAGACACGCAGACTCCAAATACACAGCAGGTGTCAGGGTCGAGATTGAACCCACGATATCCTGTACACCAGGCGAGGCAGTTAACATCTCATAGCCACCGTGATGATGATGAGAGAGAGAGACACGCCAACTCCAAATATACAGCAGGTGTCAGGGTCAGGATTGAACCCACGACCTCCTGTACACCAGGCGAGGTAGTTAACATCTCCTAGCCATCGTGGTGATGGTGAGAGAGACGCAAACTCCAAATACACAGCAGGTGTCAGGGTCTGGATTGAACCCACGACCTCCTGCACACCAGGCGAGGTAGTTAACATCTCCTAGCCACCGTGGTGATGATGAGAGACACGCAAATTCCAAATACACAGCAGGTGTCAGGGTCGAGATTGAACCCACGACCTCTTGTACACCAGGCGAGGTAGTTAACATCTCCTAGCCATCGTGATGATTATGAGAGAGACACGCAGACTCCAAATATACAGCAGCAGGTGTCAGGGTCAGGGTTGAACCCACGACATCTTGTATACCAGGCGAGGTAGTTAACATCTCCTAGCCATCGTGATGATTATGAGAGAGACACGCAGACTCCAAATATACAGCAGAAGGTGTCAGGGTCAGGGTTGAACCCACGACATCTTGTATACCAGGCGAGGTAGTTAACATCTCCTAGCCATCGTGATGATTATGAGAGAGACACGCAGACTCCAAATAAACAGCAGGTGTCAGGGTCTGGATTGAACCCACGACCTCCTGCACACCAGGCGAGGTAGTTAACATCTCCTAGCCACCGTGGTGATGGTGAGAGACACGCAAACTCCAAATACACAGCAGGTGTTAGGGTCTGGATTGAACCCACGACCTCCTGCACACCAGGCGAGGTAGTTAACATCTCCTAGCCACCGTGGTGATGATGAGAGACACGCAAATTCCAAATACACAGCAGGTGTCAGGGTCGAGATTGAACCCACGACCTCCTGTACACCAGGCGAGGTAGTTAACATCTCCTAGCCATCGTGATGATTATGAGAGAGACACGCAGACTCCAAATATACAGCAGCAGGTGTGAGGGTCAGGGTTGAACCCACGACATCTTGTATACCAGGCGAGGTAGTTAACATCTCCTAGCCATCGTGATGATTATGAGAGAGACACGCAGACTCCAAATATACAGCAGCAGGTGTCAGGGTCAGGGTTGAACCCACGACATCTTGTATACCAGGCGAGGTAGTTAACATCTCCTAGCCATCGTGATGATTATGAGAGAGACACGCAGACTCCAAATAAACAGCAGGTGTCAGGGTCTGGATTGAACCCACGACCTCCTGCACACCAGGCGAGGTAGTTAACATCTCCTAGCCACCGTGGTGATGGTGAGAGACACGCAAACTCCAAATACACAGCAGGTGTTAGGGTCTGGATTGAACCCACGACCTCCTGCACACCAGGCGAGGTAGTTAACATCTCATAGCCACCGTGGTGATGGTGAGAGACACGCAAACTCCAAATACACAGCAGGTGTTAGGGTCTGGATTGATCCCACGACCTCCTGCACACCAGGCGAGGTAGTTAACATCTCATAGCCACCGTGTGGATGGTGAGAGACACGCAAACTCCAAATATACAGCAGGTGTTAGGGTCTGGATTGAACCCACGACCTCCTGTACACCAGGCGAGGTAGTTAACATCTCCTAGCCACCGTGATGATGGTGAGAGAGAGACGCAAACTCCAAATACACAGCAGCAGGTGTCAGGGTCAGGGTTGAACCCACGACCTCCTGTACACCAGGCGAGGTAGTTAACATCTCCTAGTCACCGTGATGATGAGAGCCACGCCAACTCCAAATATACAGCAGGTGTCAGGGTCAGGGTTGAACCCACGACCTCCTGTACACCAGGCGAGGCAGTCAACATCTCCTACCCACCGTGATGATGGTGAGAGACACGCAAACTCCAAATATACAGCAGGTGTCATGGTCTGGATTGAACCCACGACCTCCTGTACACCAGGCGAGGCAGTCAACATCTCCTACCCACCGTGATGATGGTGAGAGACACGCAAACTCCAAATATACAGCAGGTGTCATGGTCTGGATTGAACCCACGACCTCCTGCACACCAGGCGAGGTAGTTAACATCTCCGTGCCACAGCGGTGTCCCCCGACTCGAGACCCTTGCTCGAAGAACAGTCTCATCTGGCGTGATCTCACGCCTTGAGCGTGAGAACTTAAAAAGCGTGAAACCTCGGCGGCCTGAGACTGCGAGACTAAAGGGGCGAATCTCTGGCCTGAGACCTCGGGCTTGAGACCCCGGGCGTGAGACCCTGGGCCCTGGGCGTGAGACCCCGGGCGTGAGACCCTGGGCCCTGGGCGTGAGACCCCGGGCCCTTGGCATGAGACCCCGGGCTTGAGACCCCGGGCTTGCGTGAGACTCTGGGGAGTGATGGACAAAGGCACGAAAGGGACCCCTTTGTCTTGCGTGAGACCCCGGGCGTGAGACCCCTCACGTACCCGCCTCTTTGGTGTCCTCCGAGAGCATCGCAGTCGCCGAGAGTAAAGACCGCGGCAAGGATGGGCCCGGAAGTTTTCTTTGTGTTTTTTTATTTACCAATGAAATCAAGATTAAACATTAAAACCGAAGCGCTCTTGTTGTTGTCGTCGTTGTCAAGAAACGAAACAAATAAGCTCTCCATCCGGCTTTAACTAAAACACAAAATAAATAGTCACAAGTTGTGCGGTCACAGCTGGAAGGGGAGGGCTGACGTCCCACTGACGTTTTTTTTTACATCATCGCCTTCAATGCGTTGACAGAATTTGTGTACTCAACAACGCCCCCAAGCGTCCGACCATCGTCAGCTACGGTCTATCGACTGCTTTTTAAAAACGCGTTTCGTTTATAACGGCGGTTTGGGATCACTTGACCCCGCCGGCTTTCCGTAAGGTCAAGCGGACCTCGCGGTTATTTAATTATATAACTACATCGTTAAATTTGGCGGGAAAGAAAGCACACGACTTTAATTATTTAATTACATCGTAAAATTTGGCGGGAAAAAGAAACAAAGTTACCGACGACTCGGCAGGCCGTAAGTTCGGCGCGCGACACCAAGTGAGTTGAATCCTCAACGACTTGCAGCTGCATTTTGATTTAAAGCTTTCGTGACTGCAGTAATTCATATTCTTAGCTCTTTCGGTAAAGTCACGTTGAAGGGAAACAATAAAATAATAATAAAAATATATGAAACAATAAAAATTCTCACGACGTTTCGACCATGACGACCGTTCGTGGTTATGGTCGAAACGTCGTGAGAATTTTTATTGTTTTATATATATTTTATTATTGTTTCCCTTCAACGTGACTTTACCGAAAGAGCTAAGAATATGACTTGCAGCTGGGCCACCCTCTCGTACAGCAAAGCACGGCGTAGGCAAGTTATCGGTTAAACTGAGGCGATTTTACTCTGCATCGGATTAACCGATGCGTTACGGGCGTCCCCACCCTGCTTTGGGTGAGCTTAAGCCACGTTTACCCGTGCCAGATATCCCTTCACCCTATACTGTATGCACACTTTGCGCCCGCCGAATTCTCCGGATTGTAAAGACGCACCTTTGATTCCCTTGTTGTTGAGGTGCGCGATGAGGGGGGGGGGATACTTCTCGTAAAACTCTTGTGTGTAGAAACACAGCGCGCCAGGTTTTAATAATATCGCTAAATCTTCGCCAGCCCTCCCCCCCGCCCTTAAACGTCTACTTCTTCGTTCTGTTAGCTGTCAAGTAACAGCCGCAGCTTTAACATCGGGGAGTTTGATGAGTCAAATGAGTGGTGGTGGTGGTGCATCTACGCCTCAGTATTTTTGCCGAGTCGGGGCATCGATTCATCGTTCACTCCTTCTGATATTAGGACGCCACGAGAGCTACGCACTTTTAAATCCAAATTGTACAAACTCATTTTTTTAAAGCTGCTTTTTTGTGTGTTTAGTTTGTTGGCGCCCCCGCCCGCGACTCCCGATTCGCGCGCTTGGCTACGTACGGTGCGAAAGAAGTTCAACGTACTGTATGTAGTACATACACTCGTTCCATGCTTCTGTTATGTGTAACCAAAGTCGCCTTATAAGCTAAAATGAAGTATGACTTGCTGACGTTTCTGGCAACGGCCCTTCTTCAGAACAAGGGGGGAGGGGGGGTAATGTGGCATTTGCAGAGTCAGCTCAGCTAAGAATGCGCCTGGTACCAGTACCTAATTGTGGTAGTCGTGAGCTAAGTGGCCAGGAGATGGCATCACTGTGCAACAGTGGATTGTTGAACAGACGGACAGTGGTGTTGGTGATGGTGAAGTTACACTTGCAGAGTCGCCAAAGCTCAGCTAAAGAATAAGCCTGGTCTGTTCCAGTACCTAATTGTGGTAGTCGTGAGCAAAGTGGCCAGGAGATGGCATCACTGTGTAACAGTGGATTGTTGAACAGACGGACAGTGGTGTTGATGATGGGTGAAGTGACACTGGCAGAGTCGCCAAAGCTCAGCTAAAGAATGCGCCTGGTCTGTTCCAGTTCTGAATTGTGGTAGCCGTGAGCTAAGTGGCCAGGAGATGGCATTTACTCTGCACTGGTGGATTAGTTGACCACTTAGTAGTCGGGCTTTCGTGACCAATATTATCCACAATGGAGGTTTTTGGGTTCGATCACGTAAGATATAACCCGCCACCACCCGACACAGCCAATTACTGTAGTAAGGTTTGTCACGTAAATAAAACGTGCCGATTCGTTACTCGAATTGTAAATGTGGGTTTACTCTCCCAACATACCGTTGTGCTGAACTAGTAACGAATTGGCATGTTTTTGTTTACGTGACAAACCTTACTAATTGGCTGTGCCAGGTGGTGGTGACTTTGAACGACGCATTTATATTTTCTCGATCTAACCTCAAAAACCGAAATTATGGACAGCAGTGTAAATGTTGTGGGTTGGCTCTCCAACACACCGGTGTGCTGTACTAGTGACGGAATTGGCCACGTTCTGTTTACGTGACAACCCTTACTAGTTGGCTGTTGCGGGTTTTAATGACACATTAATGGAAAAAGGTGGCGTTGCTCTCAAAAGCGTGTAGCTCCCTGCATTGACAGCCACTAAATGCACAAAGGTTGTGGGTTCGATCCCGACCCTGATGCCTGTTGTATATTTGGAGTTTACATGCTCTCTCTCCCCGTGGTCACGTGGATGTTTCTCCGATATTTCCATCCACGTTTATAAGCATGCGTTTAGAGTATTTGGCTGTATTGAATTCCAACGTGGTAAGCCACTTCGTTGAGCTATCTTTTGTGGCCACGTCGCTTCTACAAGACAGCTATATAGCTCAGTGGGCCTTACCTGGTAACATAAAAAGTGTACAAGTGGTGTATAGTGTGTATTGACGAATGTGAGTTTGTTGGAAAATCGTTAATAATTTTACCCGCCCCCTTTCCGATCGCCGCGTGTCTCTCTCTCAGACGCGGTCGCGATGTCGGACGACAATCTGATGATGTACGAGACGCAGCACTTTGGCTTCACGCCGCAGTCGTGCCTGGACGGCATGTACAACGCGGTGCAGGAGTACATCTACAGCATGCTCAAGGCGGGAGAGGACTGCGTGCTGGAGTACGTGGCGCGCAGAGCGAGCCACTCCTCCTCCTTGGAGAAGGTCCGCCAAGGCACCCAGCTGCTCATCGACCACATGAAGGTGCGCGTCGCCCACAGGCGGATGTTCAGCATCCCACCCCTTGGGAGTCTCCGAGCCAGCTTTTTACAATGGGCGAAAAAACTGTGTTATTCCGAGGAGCTTACGAGCCCAGTTCATACAGTGCAGGATAACAAATGTTCGCGCATACTCGATTTACTTCGTTTGCATTTGACAAACACCACTGCGCACATTTTGGGTGGCTGTGCTATTCAGCAGCTCTGATGTGCCTGCCGTGGGTTGTTTAGCACGATGTCCGACGTTTTGCTTCGCGTGCTTGGGAGCTTCTGCAGGAAACCGAAAGATTTCGTCCGGTTTGCGAGGAAAACCGCCGGGAGCGCCTGGGGGAGAAGACCTCGCATTGCGTGAGAGAGAGGAGGACACGCGTAGGTTCACCGATCCCCATTCCTCTTCGCCAACAGTCGCATCTGGACATGACCTTCGAGCTGATTGAGCTGTACATCGCAGAGCGCGTCTTCACGGTGCCGCCCGGCGTGCTGCTGCCCGAAGACCGGCCTCACGCCGCGCCGCTCGCCAACGACGCCGACGAGGAGCGCCGGCTCAACGCCAAGCTCGCCGAGCTGCGCAGCCGGCACCGGCAGGAGATGGCCATCCAGTACGCGCTGCCCGTTGCGCGCCCACGCTACGCACGCGACGCTCGCACGCTGCAAGTGCTTTCGTTTTACCCGGGGCGATGCCTCCACCCCGTTCATTACCCTCCATCCCGTTCATTACCCTCCATAATTAAAAGTTGTGAAATGTCATTCCTGCATTTGGACACGATTGGCTCGCTAGGCTCTCACTCGGTAGGTAAAAAAAAAAAAAAGGACGGCCCCCAGGACAGGAATGGGTGCGAGGGAGAAGACCGGCACGGCCGGCAGATCTGCGCGTCATCGCCAACCGGTGAAGGTGTCTTGTAGACGAACCGACGTTACCCTCCGATGCTCTGAACAATCCACCACCCTGCCCGCCCGCCCACCCACCCCGCAGGGCTCTGCTGCAGGCCGAGCTGGAGGAGCAGCGCGCGGCGCTGGAGGCGCTGGAGGTCACCGAACGCCGTCTTGACGACCTGAAGCGGGTTTGGCGCGGGAGCGTGGGCACGGACGCGCCGCAGGCCTTCCGCTTCGCCCTTCAGCATGCGCAGCGGCTGCGCGAGCGGGCGGGCGCCCTGCACGTGCAGCGGTCGCCCGCGCAGGAGCCCGCGGTGAGCACGGAGGGGGCGGCGGCGCCGCCGCCACCAGCGGAGTGATGCGTGGCGTCGCTCTCGCTGCCGTCGTTGCCAGGGAGGAATTTCTCGCCGAATGTATCGCGGGCCGCTGGCAGGACCGGAGCGCGTCGTTGCGCGTGCATGAGTAGCCACAGCCGTAGCGGGGGGGGGGGGGGGGTGGTATACTGGATGTGGTGTGCCAGGTCGCAGGCCCTAGCTGAAATTAAGCCACTCCCTCGATTTCATATGCTCATGGGAAGTTTCGGGCACGGAGGGATTTATTATTGCGCTGCTGTTGCTGTCGTACGGCGGTGGATTTTCACGACGGTAACTGTTCAGTGTAAACCCTGGCAGTGGAAGGCGCCACCAGAGTGCTGGTGTCAGCAGGCTAACGCAGTTTGGTGCTCCCTGTAACCCAGCGGTTTTCAGCGTGTTTTAGGAAGCAGCGCCTGAGTGGCGGCTTTTGAGAATGGATTGGCGCCACCACCAAAAATTGTATTCGTTGGCATTGTGCCAGATGCTTTGGAAGGTTTGCGTGTTCGAAATGCAGGCGGTTACAAAAAAATTCCGCCTCAGGCGATCGAAAGGCCCCCCCCCAACGGTCAGATCCGCAAGTGGGCGAGGCCGCCGCGGCCTGAAGACCCGACCGGTCAGTGGCATCGCTGGCCACGGACCAGGGGCACGCGACGATTTATCAAATTAAAATTAATTCTTACACCCAACGTGATGCGCGGAGAATAATTACGCCCGTAATAATCGTTGTTTAACATTCGTGGAAATGACATATTAACGTTACGTTTTAGGCTAACGGAGCGAACGAACTATATGAAAGGTGTATGTGACGACACTTTGCGCTGTTTAAAAAAAAAAAAATGTACATTGTGTACGAATTCAAAATATCTTCCTTCCCACAATAGTGCCACGTGACGTTACTTTTTGTTCGGGTGGGGAGTAGCACGAAAGTGATGTAATTTTTTCCAGGTTAATCCGGAGCAAAACAAAATCCGGATTTTTTGAAATGTTGTGTATAGGTTCGATGTTTGGATGGAGGGTTGGTGAGGGGGACAATTGAGAGAGTTTATGTAGTATACAGTATGAAAATTAAATGTGGGACTTGCATTTAGTAGCTTGCATTGGTGTCAAGGCAGTCAAGTTGGTGTGTGCAGTGGGGACCCCCATTGCAAAGTGATACGTAATATTTGGGAGGGGGGGTACAGGGAGGGTGGTTGAATGGCATACCACAGTGTTCTGGAAATTCCAGATTCTGCCGTGAATACTTTGTGATTTGTAATGTGTCGGTCGCTTAATAAATGAATAAAATGGTATCGAGTCACCAGGTCCACTCGCCCACACACCGCACGTGTACGCGCGCACGAGAGTCCTTGTTAAAAATAACACGTAAACAAAGTGACACAGAAATTACAGGTATTTACTACGTATGGAGAAAACATTTCATAGCAACCACAAGATGATTGTCAGTCGTAAGCAAAATATTTCATTTTTAAGACGTAATCATAATAAACAATGCTGCAGGGTTACCGCGGTGGGCAGTAGATCGCAATGCAGCAACACCCATTGTACTGTACATCTATGCTTCCACGTCTTCACCAACCTGCCCTGACCAGTGTTATGAGGTGTGGTCAAATAGGCCCCACATGCTGGGACAAGGGAGGTCCATATTCCAGCAGTGCATTGAGAAATTCAGCAGTGCTTCAAATTTAACAAGGCTGATGAACATAAAAAAACAAAGGCGCGATCCATTCGTACACCGTATACCAATTAACTTTCATCAGCAAATCCTACACAACAACTGTCCAATTATAAATATTTCAAAATATCCCCGCTCCCTCCAAAACCTTATAATTGCACGTGTCCCTTCTGTTTGTATAGGGGCGTGAAATGTGCACCTGTGTGCACGTGTTGCAAGTGAAGTGAACGCAACCCATATTAACAGTATTACCTTGCTGCTATACCATGTCCGTCCCATTAAAGCAGTGGTTCCTAACCGTTACACTGCAGCCTTGCACCCATTTTGGCTCTCAAACGTTAAAAACAATGCGTGTTAATACATACATAGGGTTTGATGAAAGAAAGTATGTTGTAACTTCACGTGCCCGTGCTCAATTTGTGTTGTCTATGATTTGCCTTCTAAAAAAAAATCTGGCCACGTCTCGCCACCTACCACCACCCCCCCCCCCAGAAAGGGCATCTTGCACCCACGGGGTGCAGCTTGCACCCCAGGTTAAGAAGAACCACTGCCTTAATGTAAAGTGTCAATATCCAAAAGTGAAGATTTTGTTTAGGTTGTACGCAGTAATTTGAAGACCTGATTTCAAGTACTAATCATATACACACACACACCTGTACCCTTTATCTTGCTAGTGGCTGCATTTCATTTAATCGATTTTGCCATTGTGGTGACGAACATTGCTTTTGCAAATGAGACTATTCCGCTCTCTTGAGTTCCCACCTGCCTAAACAAACAAACTTGCCTTGGCTATGAATAATAATCATGATGCAGGCGTGTCTCGTTTTGACGAGCCAGATACGTTGCTCGTTCAGGGAAAACTCGTTAAGCGATCGTCGTTTTCCCATAGACTGCCATGTTAAAACGCCGAGTTGCGTTTCGGCCCCAAAATGTTCCACCCTTGGACAACCTTTTTTTACGTGAGAAATGCAAATTATAATTTTAAAAGAAACTAATAAAACATCGAGTGTAACATCACACACGGTGGAGAGTCGCAGCGCTTGCAGGTGCCTGCCCTCGGCGTCACCCTTCTCCCACACCGTGCGTAGCCAACCGCGCCAATCGGAGATGCGGGGAAGAACAAAATAAACTAAACGCTAAAAGCAGTTCTAAAGAATTGAGTTTATCAATCTCGACGATTATTTCAAAGTGCATAGCTCCAGTGGCTTCCTAATATTAAGGAAGAGCGTTCCAGGCGGCGGCAAAAGCGAATCTGAAAGTGTCGCGCGGTGCAGTTGGCTTCTACGTATGCGTGTTGAACTTCTTCGGCACCGTACGTAGCCAACCACGCTAATCGGAGGTGCGGGGGAAGGACGACAAACTAAACACAAATAGCAGTTCTAAAGAAACGAGTTTTAGATTTAAAAGTGCAAAGCTCCTCGAGGTTTCCCAATATTGGAAGAAAGCGTTACAGTACCAGACGGCCGCAGAAGCGCATCCGAAAGCGCCGCACGATGCAAGCAACAAACAGCCGCGGGCCGCGACGCACTTGATTGATCAGCCTCCGCTCGTTACGTGAACATTGAGCTCGTTTTGCGAACAAATGGGTCTCGGTTCAAATCGCTCCCCGCAGCGAATTCTCGGAGGGAGAGAACGCTCGCTGCGCAGCACGTGCCCGAGTATGGTGCAAGCGTCGCGCGACCGCAAGGAATGGCGACGGCTGGAGCCCTTCGGCCAACAGTAGAGAGATAACGGCCGGCGATGGCGTTCGTAAACACGTGTGTGTGTGTGTCATGTCATGTGACCTCCTTTGCCAGTATCAAAATATAAGAATGGTTTGCCCCTTTCTGGCAATAAAACAGGTGTTAAGATGTCAAAACACCAAAAGCGAAACCTTTTGCAGGAAATCATGTCTGCATTCACCACATATACTTGTGGTGAGAATACAAGCAAATAACATGCTTGCGCGCGTGTGTGTGTGTGTGTGTTGGGCACGGTGGTTCGAGGCAGTCGCTGGCGTCCGCTTGCCCGGCGCCCCGTTACAAATCTGCATAGAAACCGTCCGCTCTGAGTTGAACCGCGCAGTCGTGCGCCTCCAACTTGAGGATGCAGCGGCGTCTATCCCAGTGCCCGCTCCGCTGGCACGGCCGCGGCGCGTGGTACCCGCTGCCGTGGGCGCGCGTCTGCCCCGCCGCCGAAGCGGGCGGCGTTTCCGCCCTGGCGCCCGCGGCGCCGCAGCCCCCGGGAGCCGCTCGCGAAATGGTTGCCGCCTCCTGGTGCCGGCCGAACGCCGAGGCCTCGCCCGGGCGCGCCGGCGCGGGGCCCCCGTGCCGTTCCCGTCGCCCGTCCGGCGGGGCCGGGCGGCCGGGGCCACGTGGGAACGACGGCGGGGAGGGCGGCGACTCTCCCGGCGGGAACGCAGATCCCCGCTCGCTTTTCACGGCGAGCTCTCCCCGGCGCGGCGGCGGCGGCGGCGGCGGCGGCCGCCGCGGTCCGGCGACCGCGCGGCCTCCGGCCTCCTGCCAGCAGCCCGGCGGCGGGTCCTCCGCGCCCTCCGACTTGACGAGGCTCGGGTCGACGGGCGCGAAGATGTCGTGGGCCAGGGCGCTCCGGATGTCGTCGCGGTCGAGGCCGTACCTTTGCAGCATGTCGGAGATGCCGTCGTCCTCGGAGCTCGCGGCCCACGCGGCGCTGCCGCCGCCGCCGCCGCACATGGGGCCCAGGTCGTCGGCGTGGTCGGCGGCGGAGATCGCCGGCGACGGGTGACGAGGGCCGCTGCGAGGGCGCGAGCTCCCGACGTCCTCGCCGGTGGCGGTGCCGAGGCCTCCCGCGTGGGGAGCCGCCGGGCCGTGGACGCGCGGCCCGGCGAGAGAAGCACGCGGCGCGGCCGGGAGGACCTCGCGGGGTCCGCGGGGAGTCGCCTCGAGGGACGACAACGAGGAGGAGGAGGACGAAGAGGAGGAGGAGGAGGACGAGCCGCAGGAGCTCCGGGCGAGTCTGTGCCGGCGCCTGCCGTCCCCGTCCGGGCCGCTGCCGCAGAGGGACGGATGAACCGCGTGGTTATTGGCTGTCGTACGCGAACATCAGAGCGCCGGGCCAACGTCGCCGAGAACCTGGGTTCGACAAACGTGGCGAGCCGACAAGTCCAGCCCGCTCACCAATCGATTAGACCGAGACCCATAGAGCTCGCGTGGGGACCCACGGACTAGCGTAGATACAGACCCCGTAGACTCGTGCGTAGAGTGAGTTGTGATGATGGCGGGTTCACGAGTGCACCTGAGTTGACGGTCTCGGCCCAATCGCCATTGACTCGCACAGATACCCATAGACTCGCGTAGAGATCCACAGAGTTGATGGTCTCACACCCGGTCACAAAACGAGAAACAGTCACGTTGAGATTTGGTTCGAGACCCAATTTGGCAAAAATTTCCCGATCTCTGTCAGGCGAAGGACATCACTGGTGGTGGCAGCGGGCGGGGTGCTGCGTGTGGCCCAGAGGTCAGGTGAAAGGATCTCGGGAGGTAGCTCTACGGTGTCCGCTTCCGTGGAACCCGTTCTCCGGCGCCAAGAGTCGCAATGCCCCTGCGTGAGATCCAAATGGACTCTTTAGTCCCGTGGCACGTTGTGCTGTGCAGGGTATGCGCGTGCGTGCTGAACCTCTCTCGCGCCGTTACGTCGCCAAACCGTGCAAACCCGACTTTGGGATAAACTTTTCGGAAAAAAAAAAGAAGCAAGATATATGAATATTTATTCGTATAAGCGTGCAAGAGATTCGGCGCGCAGATGCCCTGCCCGGCGTGGCTCTCCGGGGCTCCACGCTGGCGAAGGCCCCCTTCCGCCAGCAGCGGCGTGAAGCGGGCGGTTGCCTTTCGCACGACGATCCCACGCCGCGCAACGAAAACGCCGGCGGCGGTCACCTGACTCGCGTCGCGCGGCCGCCGGGTACCGACTCCGCTCCTCCGTCGCCGGCGGCGACGGGCGAGGACGAGGAGGGGTCCGCGGGCGTTGCCACGGCGACGAGGATGAGGTGGGGCTGCCGCCGGGGCCTGGGGGGCTGGCGGGAGAGCCTGCGGGAGCCTGGGGGGCGCGCGCTGGGGGGCGGTGTCTGTCCGTGCAGGACCCGCAGACGTCCCCTCACGTGCAGCTTCTGCACCGTCACACGGGGAGCGAGGGGGGAGGGGGGGGTTGCTGTTTGGCGAAGGGCCGCCCCCCCCCCCACCGAGTAAGCCCCTGGGGCCCCCCCCGAGGAAGCCCCTGGGCCCCCCCCCCGAGGAAGCCCCCGGGGCCCCCCCGAGGAAGCCCCTGGGCCCCCCCCGCGAGGAAGCCCCTGGGGCCCCCCCCCGAGGAAGCCCCTGGCTGGGACTGATGATTTGATGATCTGCTGCGTCGGCCGTGGCGCGCAACGAAAACAGAAACAACGAAAAAGCCTCGACGCATTCGCCAACAGCACCGCGGCGAAACTGCGGACCGGATCGTAAACCACCGCGGTCTGCCGCTCCTTGAGCGGAGGAGGAGGAGGATGATGAGCGACACGACACACGAACTCTCTCTCTCTCTCTGCTGAAGCACTCTCGTCGTGACCAGCAGCAGCAGCAGGAGACCTCCACGTTGGCATCGTCGAGCTCCTGAACCACAACACTGCTGCTGCTGCTGCCATCATACGTTGCGCAACGGCAGAGTGAGTCCGTCGCCCTGAACAGGATCACGGCGTAGCATGCGACGTTTTAGAAAACGATAAGAATGTTCAATGAGGGAGGGGAGGGGAGGGAGGGGAAGGGAGGGGAGGGAGGGGAAGGGAGGGAGTGAGGGGAGGGAGTAAGGGAGGAGGGGAATATTTCGTCGCCGCGTGTTGGCGCCCACCAGGAACCCCGCGGCACACTCCAGGAGGCAGCGGCAGCGGCACGCGAAGCTCCGCTCCAGCAACGGAGACTTCTCCTCCGGCAGGGCGCCCGCCACGGCCGCCGGGAGCGGCGAGCCCACGGCGCCAGCGCCTGGGGGCACGCACAGAGACAGAGGTCGCAGCCACAGCCACCGCCACCGTCGTCGTCCTCGTCACGGCCGTGGCCGTGAGCCGGAGTCGAACTCGGGTCGCCGGGTTCGGAGCGCAGCGCGCCAATCGCTGCCCCCCCCACCCCACACCCCACCCCACACCCCACACACACACGGGACAAAGACAAAGATCCCCCGTGTAGCCTGTGAGACTGTAGGGGGCAAGTGCTGTTAGCGAGCACCACACCCGGTCGCCTTTGTCTCCCCAGTGCTGATGTTTATACATCGCACCAGATACTCATTTGAGGCTGAGTCGACCTAGGGGAGGCCCAGGACCGGTTCAGATAATTGTCACTGGCGTTGGTCGTGAGCGGGAATCGAACCCGGGTTCGCCGGGTTCGTAGCGCGGCGCGCTAACCGTTGCACCACCGCTCCCCCCCGCACACACACACACAGGTACACACACACCACACACACCACCCACATTCAGGTACACACACACCCACCCGCATTCACAAACACACAAGGACACGCGGCATCAGACACAAGTATCCCCCAAAGAGTCACACACACACACCACACACCACACTACAGACACACACCACACACCCAAACATCACACACACACCACACACACCACACACACACACCACACACAGACACACCCCACACACACACCACACACACACATCATACACACCACACACACCACAACACACACCACACACACACCACACACACATACACCACACACACCACACACAACACACACCACACACACCATACACACCACACAGCCACACCACACACACAAAAATCATGTAGTATAGTTGGACGATATTTGTTGCGAAAGCCTCCTCCGTGTAAAACACACCCCACCGCGCTCACTTAAGGCTGAGCCGACCTAGAGCATGCAGCAGGTCCAGCAATATAAAAATGCAACTCGAGTTGCATTTGTAGACCAATACCCGCGTGATGTTCATTACGCCGTGTTCACAATTTTACACGGGTGGACAACACTTCACACACACAAGGGTTTCGGATAATTAAAATGTGGTGGGGGTGGTGGTGGTGGGGGTGGTGGTGGTGGTGGGGGCGGTGGGGGTGGTGAGGGCGGTGGTGGTGGGGGTGGTGGTGGTGGTGGGGGTGGTGGTGGTGGGGGCGGTGGTGGGGGTGGTGGGGGCGGTGGGGGTGGTGGTGGTGGTGGGGGTGGTGGTTGTGGTGGTGGTGGGGGTGGTGGTGGTGGGGGTGGTGGTGGTGGTGGTGGGGGTGGTGGTGGTGGAGTCGTGGGGGTGGTGGAGGTGGTGGGGAAGTGGTGGGGGTGGTGGTGGGGTGAGGGCGGTGGTGGGGGTGGTGGTGGTAGTGGGGTGGGGGCGGTGGTGGGGGTGGTGGGGGCCCTTTGACCCCCCTCCCACCGCTGCTGCCAAGGGGTCACCCAAAGAGACTCCACCTTGACCCCGTGAGTCCTCAACCCGGGGGGTTCACGAACAAGACACGTGGACCTTCCCCCCTCTCCCCCCAACTCTCGACTGTCATTTGTCTCGAGCCGCCGCGCGTCGATTCGCAACCAACACCAACAAATAAAAACAAATAAAAACAAATAAAAACAACCGCCATCCGTGAGAATAAGTTCATCCCCCAATTTCTGGCAAACAAAACAGCTGCGTTAAGACGTTAAAACACCAAACTGAAACTTTTAAAAAGAAATCGCGTCTGCATCAACCCACGATACTTGTGGTCAGAATGCTAAAACAAAAAAACCAACACACGCTCTGATAGCTTATGATGGCATTGCCTTTGATAACTGATTGGTCCACACCGTGGACGCCTTTCTTTCGAGCCTCGTCTCAACAACGGTGTTCGACCAGAGGACTCCATCCAGTCTCTCCGACCGCACCTCGGGCGTCCGGGAAAACCCGGAGCGATGCGAGTGACGAATCGTCCCAGCTCTGGCTTCAGAGTGGCGGCAGTGCGGGCCGGTGACTCACTCGCTGAGGCCGAGCAGTTTGAAACCGAAGGAAGGAACGGAGGAGGAGTGAGCCCGCCGATTTTAATTTTGCATTTACTTGAATTGGTAAAATAAGAAAGAAAAAAAAAACCGCTGCGATGGCTAGGAGATGTTAACTACCTCGCCTGGTGTGCAGGAGGTCGTGGTGTTCGATCCTGATCCTGACGCCTGCTGTGTAATTGGAGTTTGCGTGTCTCTCATCATCATCACGATGGATAGGAGATGTTAACTACCTCGCCTGGTGTGCAGGAGGTCGTGGGTTCGAGCTCCAGCCCCTGACGCCTGCTGTATATTTGGAGTTTGCGTGTCTCTCACCATCATAACGGTGGCTAGGAGATGTTAACTACCTCGCCTGGTGTGCAGGAGGTCGTGGTGTTCGATCCTGATCCTGACGCCTGCTGTGTAATTGGAGTTTGCGTGTCTCTCATCATCATCATCACGATGGCTAGGAGATGTTAACTACCTCGCCTGGTGTGCAGGAGGTCGTGGGTTCGAGCTCCAGCCCCTGACGCCTGCTGTGTATTTGGAGTTTGCGCGTCTCTCATCATCATCAGGATGGCTAGGAGATGTTAACTACCTCGCCTGGTGTGCAGGAGGTCGTGGGTTCGAGCTCCAGCCCCTGACGCCTGCTGTGTATTTGGAGTTTGCGTGTCTCTCACCATCATAACGGTGGCTAGGAGATGTTAACTACCTCGCCTGGTGTGCAGGCGGTCGTGGGTTCAATCCTGATCCTGACACCTGCTGTGTAATTGCAGTCTGCGTGCCTCTCATCATCATCACGATGGCTATGAGATGTTAACTACCTCGCCTGGTGTGCAGGAGGTCGTGGGTTCGAGCTCCAGCCCCTGACGCCTGCTGTGTAATTGGAGTCTGCGTGTCTCTCATCATCATCACGGTGGCTAGGAGATGTTAACTACCTCGCTTGGTACACAGGAGGTCGTGGTGTTCGATCTCGACCCTGACGCCTGCTGCTGCTGTGTATTTGGAGTCTGCGTGTCTCTCTCTCTCTCATCATCATCACGGTGGCTGGGAGATGTTAACTACCTCGCCTGGTGTACAGGAGGTCGTGGGTTCGAGCTCCAGACCCTGACACCTGCTGTGTATTTGGAGTCTGCGTGTCTCTCTCTCATCCACATCACGGTTGGTAGGAGATGTTAACTACCTCGCCTGGTGTGCAGGACGTCGTGGGTTCGATCCCAACCCCTGTCTCCTGCTGTATATTTGGAGTTTGTGGTGTCTCTCCCCCCTCCGTGGTCGCGTGGATTTTTATCCGGGTCCTCTGAGTTTCCCCTCCGTTTAGAATCAACATCACGCGTTTAGAGTATTTGGCTGCTGCTATACATGTCCACGTGGTGGTGGTGGTGATGATGATGATGACAAGATGCCACTTCGTTGGGCTATCATTTGTGATGGCCAGGTCGCTTCTGAATAAAGAGCTACACAGCAGCTCAGTGGACCCTTACCTGGTAACAATAAACCAAAAATAAATTTCGATTTAAAGCTTTCGTGACTGCCGGGATGAATCTTCTTGGTTCTTTCGGTAAAGTCACGGCAAACAATGTCTACATCGGATTGGAAACATGTAGGCAATATGACTGCCTCCCGACAGTTCTGTTCCTTCACCTGAAGAAGGCTACTTGTGTTGTGGCCGAAACGTCGTGAGAATTTTATTTTATTTTATTACTTTTTATTAATTCGTTTGCATTCTACGTGACTTTACCGAAAGAACCCAGAAGGTGAAACCAAACATAGTTTTAGTTCACATCACTTTGAAAATCCATGGAGAATGGGACATCTTGTTGGCAAGGATATTCATGGGTGTTAAGTGGCAAAAGGCAAACATCCCCCGTGTAGCCTTGACAGACTGTTGGGGCAAGTGCTGTAAACGAGTACCATCAATGAATGTCGGCATGGCAGACGAAGGGGGTGAGTGGCCAACACCACGCACGGCCGCCTTTGTCTCCCCAGCGGCGACGTTTACTACACACCGCACCAGGCACTCATTTGAGGCTGGGTCGACCTAGGGGAGGCCCAGAACCGGTTCACGTAATCGTCACCGGCGTTATCTGTGAGCGGGAATGGAATCCAGGTCGCCGGGTTTGTGGCGTCGTTCGCTCGACACTCACTCTTACACTCACGCACTCTTACTCTCACTCTTACTCTCACTCTTACTCTCTCTCACTCTCACTCACTCTCACACTCACTCTTACTCACTCTCACTCTTACTCTCTCTCACTCTCACTCACTCTTACTCTTACTCACGCTCACTCTTACTCTCACTCTTACTCACGCTCACCCTTACTCTCACTCACTCTTACTCTCACTCTTACACTCACTCTCACTCTTACTCTCACTCTTACTCTCTCTCACTCTCACTCACTCTCACTCACTCTCACTCTTACTCTCTCTCATTCTCACTCACTCTCACTCACTCTTACTCACTCTTACTCTCTCTCACTCACTCTCACTCACTCTTACTCTAACTCTCACTCTTACTCTCACTCTTACTCTCTCACTCTTACTCTCGCACTCTTACTCACTCTTACTCTTACTCTCACTCCCTCACTCACTCTCATTCTTACTCTCACACTCACTCTTACTCTCACTCTTACACTCACTCTCTCTCTCTCACTCTCACTCACTCTTACTCTCACTCTTACTCTCACTCACTCACTCTCACTCACTCTCACTCACTCTTACTCTCACTCTCTCTCACTCTTACTCTCTCTCACTCTCACTCACTCACTCTCACTCACCCTCACTCTTACTCTCTCTCACTCACACTCACTCACTCACTCTTACTCTCACTCTTACTCCCTCTCACTCTCACTCACTCACTCTCACTCTTACTCACTCTCACTCTTACTCTCACTCTTACTCTCTCTCACTCACTCACTCTCACTCACTCTCACTCTTACTCACACTCACTCTTACTCTCACTCACTCACTCTCACTCACTCTCACTCTTACTCTCTCTCACTCTTACTCTCTCTCACTCTCACTCACTCACTCTCACTCTTACTCACTCTCACTCTTACTCTCTCTCACTCTCACTCACGCACTCTCACTCACGCACTCTTACTCACTCTCACTCACTCTCACTCATTCTTACTCACTCTCACTCACTCTTACTCACTCTCACTCTTACTCTCACGCACTCTCACTCTTACTCTCACTCTCACTCACTCTAACTCACTCTCACTCACTCTCACTCACTCTCACGCACTCTCACTCTTACTCTTACTCACTCTCTCACTCTCACGCACTCTCACTCTTACTCTCACTCTCACTCACTCTCACTCACTCACTCACTCTTACTCTCACTCACTCACTCTCACTCACTCTCACTCACTCTCACTCTCACTCACTCACTCTCACTCTTACACTCACTCTCACTCACTCTCACGTGACTTTCACGACACTCTCACGCGCGTGAGAGTGTCGTGAGAGTGACGTGAGAGTGAGTGAGAGTGTCGTGAGAGTGTCGTGAGAGTGTCCATAAGCAGATACAGAGTGGACTGCGTTCGAGTCGGAGGGGGAAAAGTGCACGGAGGAGTGTGAAGAGAGGTGAGGGGGCAGGTGAGAGAGGAGAGGTTAGAGGGGAGAGGTGAGAGGGGAGAGGTGAAAGGTTAGAGGTGAGAGGGGAGAGGTGAGAGAGGAGGGGGGAGAGGTTAGAGGTGAGAGGTGAGAGGGGAGAGGTGAGAGAGGAGAGGTGAGAGGGGAGAGGTGAGAGGGGAGAGGTGAGAGGTTAGAGGTGAGAGAGGAGAGGTGAGAGAGGAGAGGGGAGAGGTGAGAGGTGAGAGGCGAGTGCCGGGTGAGGCCCCACGTACTGGTGAGCCGGGCTGCGTCGGTTCCGCTGGGGGCCAAGCTGAGCTCGCGATGAACGCCCTCCCTGTCCTCCACGTGGACGAGGTCGTACACGCTCTGCTGGACGAGGTCGGTCTGCAACGCCGCAGAGACACCTCCTCGGGGTCAAACCAGAGACTCCTCCTCGCAGAGGGTCACCCGGCTGGGCAGCTCAAGGATTTCTTAAACTCAACTCATAATCAAGGTGGGTTTTTTTTCTTCCGAGTTAGATCGCTGTAAGTATAAATGTTGTGTCGGTAACCCTCCACCACCCGACACGGCCGGTAAGGTTTGTCACGTGAACAACGCGCCAATTAGTTACTCGTATAGTGCATTGTGCGTGTATTGTAGTGTATAGTGTAGTTTATAGTAGCGTATTGTGTGGTGTACTACTTCAGCCCACCAGTGTGTTGGAGAGTAAATCCACCAACGTTTACAATTTGAGTAGTACGACGTTTCGCTGGTAATTACACATCCAGCATCAGCGGGCGATTTTGCCAGAATAGTGAAGCAATCGCCCGCTGATGCTGGATGTGTAATTACTAGCGAAACGTCGTACTATTCAAATTGTAAACGTTGTGGATTTACTCTCCACCACACCGATGGGCTGAAGTAGTATACTACACAATACACTACACGCTAATATACACTACACTATACACTACTATACAATACACTGCACTATACACTACACTACTGTACACTACCCTATACACTATATTAGTAACTAGCTGGTGCTTTGTTTACGTGACGAACCTCACTGGCTGTGTCGGGTGGTGGAAGGTTACGACACATTGATACTTACAGCGATCTAACCCAAAAACCTTTATTATGAATAATATTGGTCGCGAAAGCCTTCTACGTGATGTACTTAAACTAAACTATTAAACTATTTGATTTTTTACCAGGGTAAGGGCCCCACTGAGCTCGCTAGCTCTTTTTCCAGAAGCGGACCTGGATATCACAAATGATAGCTCAACGAAGTGGGTTTGTCATCATCATCATCACGTGGACATTTAGAGCAGCAGCTAAATTTTCTGAACGCGCGACGTTGATTCTAAATGTGAGTAGGCAAAAATCGGAGGACCCACGCAGCTGCGGGAAGAGAGAGACAGAGACACGCAAACTTCAAATATACATCAGCAGCAGGCGTCAGGGTCGGGATCGAACCCACAACCTCCTGCACACCAGGCGAGGTAGTTAACATCTCCTAGCCACCGTGATGATGATGAGAGAGAGAGAGACGCACAAACTTCAAATATACAGCAGGTGTCAGGGTCAGGATCGAACCCACGACCTCCTGTATACCAGGCGAGGTAGTTAACATCTCCTAGCCACCGTGATGATGATGATGATGGTGAGAGAGACACGCAAACTTCAAATATACAGCAGGTGTCAGGGTCGGGATCGAACCCACGACCTCCTGCACACCAGGCGAGGTAGTTAACATCTCATAGCCACCGTGATGATGATTAGAGAGAGAGAGAGAGACGCACAAACTTCAAATATACAGCAGGTGTCAGGGTCAGGATCGAACCCACGACCTCCTGTAGACCAGGCGAGGTAGTTAACATCTCCTAGCCACCGTGATGATGATGAGAGAGAGAGAGACGCACAAACTTCAAATATACAGCAGGTGTCAGGGTCAGGATCGAACCCACGACCTCCTGTATACCAGGCGAGGTAGTTAACATCTCCTAGCCACCGTGATGATGATGATGATGGTGAGAGAGACACGCAAACTTCAAATATACAGCAGGTGTCAGGGTCGGGATCGAACCCACGACCTCCTGCACACCAGGCGAGGTAGTTAACATCTCATAGCCACCGTGATGATGATTAGAGAGAGAGAGAGAGACGCACAAACTTCAAATATACAGCAGGTGTCAGGGTCAGGATCGAACCCACGACCTCCTGTAGACCAGGCGAGGTAGTTAACATCTCATAGCCACCGTGATGATGATGAGAGAGAGAGAGACACTCAAACTTCAAATATACAGCAGCAGGCGTCAGGGTCGGGATCGAACCCAAGACCTCCTGCACACCAGGCGAGGTAGTTAACATCTCCTAGCCACCGTGATGATGATGAGAGAGAGAGACACGCAAACTCCAAATATACAGCAGGTGCTAGGGTCGGGATCGAACCCACGACCTCTTGTATACCAGGCGAGGTAGTTAACATCTCATAGCCACCGTGATGATGATGAGAGAGAGAGAGACGCGCAAACTTCAAATATACAGCAGGCGTCAGGGTCGGGATCGAACCCACGACCTCCTGCACACCAGGCGAGGTAGTTAACATCTCCTAGCCACCGTGATGATGATTAGAGAGAGAGACGCACAAACTTCAAATATACAGCAGGTGTCAGGGTCAGGATCGAACCCACGACCTCCTGTAGACCAAGCGAGGTACGTAACATCTCATAGCCACCGTGATGATGATGAGAGAGACACGCAAACTTCAAATATACAGCAGTAGGCGTCAGGGTCGGGATCGAACCCACGACCTCCTGCACACCAGGCGAGGTAGTTAACATCTCCTAGCCACCGTGATGATGATGAGAGAGAGAGACGCACAAACTTCAAATATACAGCAGGTGTCAGGGTCAGAATCGAACCCACGACCTCCTGCACACCAGGCGAGGTAGTTAACATCTCATAGCCACCGTGATGATGATGAGAGAGAGAGAGACGCGCAAACTTCAAATATACAGCAGCAGGCGTCAGGGTCGGGATCGAACCCACGACCTCCTGCACACCAGGCGAGGTAGTTAACATCTCCTAGCCACCGTGATGATGATGAGAGAGAGAGACGCACAAACTTCAAATATACAGCAGGTGTCAGGGTCAGAATCGAACCCACGACCTCCTGCACACCAGGCGAGGTAGTTAACATCTCATAGCCACCGTGATGATGATGAGAGAGAGAGAGACGCGCAAACTTCAAATATACAGCAGGCGTCAGGGTCGGGATCGAACCCACGACCTCCTGCACACCAGGCGAGGTAGTTAACATCTCCTAGCCACCGTGATGATGATTAGAGAGAGAGACGCACAAACTTCAAATATACAGCAGGTGTCAGGGTCAGGATCGAACCCACGACCTCCTGTAGACCAAGCGAGGTACGTAACATCTCATAGCCACCGTGATGATGATGAGAGAGACACGCAAACTTCAAATATACAGCAGTAGGCGTCAGGGTCGGGATCGAACCCACGACCTCCTGCACACCAGGCGAGGTAGTTAACATCTCCTAGCCACCGTGATGATGATGAGAGAGAGAGACGCACAAACATCAAATATACAGCAGGTGTCAGGGTCAGGATCGAACCCACGACCTCCTGTAGACCAGGCGAGGTAGTTAACATCTCCTAGCCACCGTGATGATGATGAGAGAGAGAGAGACACGCAAACTTCAAATATACAGCAGCAGGCGTCAGGGTCGGGATCGAACCCAAGACCTCCTGCACACCAGGCGAGGTAGTTAACATCTCCTAGCCACCGTGATGATGATGAGAGAGAGAGACGCACAAACTTCAAATATACAGCAGCAGCAGGTGTCAGGGTCAGAATCGAACCCACGACCTCCTGCACACCAGGCGAGGTAGTTAACATCTCCTAGCCACCGCTGGGTGGGCCGCTTCGTGTCGTTACTAACACATCGCACCTCCGATTAACCATGGTTGGCTACGTAGGGTGCGAAAGAAGTTCAACATACATATAAATAATATAATGACACCCCGCCATTCGCCACTATGTGTCGGTGATGTCACCGCGGCGCCTGTGCCAGGCTAGGTGCACTTTGAGGCCACGTGAAGTGTCGATGGCTCGCTGACCCAGCAGGTCTGGGGACAGACCCCAGCAGGTGCCATGGGTTGGCCGACTGAGACGACCGACAGATGACACCACCTGCAACCCACCTTACCATGCCAGGCTAGGTGCATGAGGTCACGTGACAGATCCCAGCAGGTGCCATGGGTTGGCTGACTGAGATCACCGACAGGTGACACCACCTGCAACCCGCCTTACCGTGCCAGGCTAGGTGCAGGAGGTCACGGGACAGACCCTAGGAGGTGCCATGGGTTGGCCGACTGAGACGACCGACAGATGACACCACCTGCAACCCGCCTTACCGTGCCAGGCTAGGTGCATGAGGTCACGGGACAGATCCCAGCAGGTGCCATGGGTTGGCTGACTGAGATCACCGACAGATGACACCTCCTGTAATCCGCCTTACCGTGCCAGGCTAGGTGCATGAGGTCACGTGACAGACCCCAGCAGGTGCCATGGGTTGGCTGACTGAGATCACCGACAGATGACACCACCTGCAACCCGCCTTACCGTGCCAGGCTAGGTGCATGAGGTCACGTGACAGACCCCAGGAGGTGCCATGGGTTGGCTGACTGAGATCACCTACAGGTGACACCACCTGCAACCCGCCTTACCGTGCCAGGCTAGGTGCATGAGGTCACGGGACAGACCCCAGGAGGTGCCATGGGTTGGCTGACTGAGATCACCGACAGATGACACCACCTGCAACCCGCCTTACCGTGCCAGGCTAGGTGCAGGAGGTCACGTGACAGACCCCAGCAGGTGCCATGGGTTGGCTGACTGAGATCACCGACAGGTGACACCACCTGCAACTCGCCTTACCGTGCCAGGCTAGGTGCATGAGGTCACGGGACAGACCCCAGCAGGTGCCATGGGTTGGCTGACTGAGATCACCGACAGATGACACCACCTGCAACCCGCCTTACCGTGCCAAGCTAGGTGCAGGAGGTCACGTGACAGACCCCAGGAGGTGCCATGGGTTGGCTGACTGAGATCACCGACAGGTGACACCACCTGCAACCCGCCTTACCGTGCCAGGCTAGGTGCATGAGGTCACGTGACAGATCCCAGCAGGTGCCATGGGTTGGCTGACTGAGACGACCGACAGATGACACCACCTGCAACCCGCCTTACCGTGCCAACTTGCGACTTCTCGGAATATCGAGAGAGGTTTTTGTTGTTGTTGGTGTTATTTTTTCACCGAATCCGACAAACCCCCCCCTGTCTCTTCTCGTGTTATCGTTGTGCCGACTCCTGTCTGCCTCGTGGTGCCACCACCACCACCCCCTCGCTGATGGATGTTCGCCGCATTCCACGCGGCCGGCCTCACCGCGCCGCCTGTGACCGCCAGTGCCGCCAGGGGAATGAATGAAAGAATGAAGGCATGAATGAATGAAAGATTGAAAGAATGAATTAAAGAATGAATGAAAGAATGAAAGCTTGAAAGAGAGAATGGAAGAATGAAATAATTAATTAAAGCATGAAATAATGGATGGAAGATTTAAAGAATGAATGCAAAAATCAATTAAATAATGAGAGCTTAAAAGAGAGAACGAAAGAATGAATTAAATAATTAATTGGTGCATTTAGGAAATAATAAAAGAATGAATGAAAGATTGAATGAAAGAATGAAGGCACGAATGAAAGAACGAAAGCATGAATTAAATAAATAATTAAAGCGTGAAGTCATGGGTGAAAGCTTAATGAATGAAAGATTGAAAGAATGAATGAAAGAATGAATGAAAGAATGAAAGCTTGAAAGAGAGAATGAAGGCATGAATGAAAGAAAGAATTAAAGCACGAAAGAATGAATGAAATATTGAATGAAAAAATGAAGGCATGAAGGGTGAATGGAAGAATGAATGAAAGATTTAAAGAATGAATGAAAAAAATGAATTATAGAATGAAAGCTTGAAAGAGAGAATGAAGGCATGAATGAAAGAATGAATTAAAGCATGAAAGAATTAATGAAACATTGAATGAAAAAATGAAGGCATGAAGGAATGAATGGAAGAATGAATGAAAGATTTAAAGAAAGAATGAATGAAAAAATAATAATTAAAGAATGAAAGCTTGAAAGAGAGAATGAAGGCATGAATGAAAGAATGAATTAAAGCATGAAGGAATGAATGAAAGATTGAATGAAAGAATGAAGGCATGAATGAATGAAAGAATGAAAGCAATTAAAAAAAAACCTGGCGTGGCTTTCATCCAGGCAGCGGTGGTAGCAGCAGTAGCAGCAGCAGTGCCATCGGCCAATGCGATGGGAGGGGGAGGGGGGTGGTTGCTCGCTCTCTCTTTTTTTCTCTTCTGCTACTTTGCCTAGACCGCAGAGCGAGAGCCGCAAAGGAAATTTCCCCTCTTTATCTCAGCCGCCTTGCGGCGAGATAGCGGGCGAGTGGGCGCGCTTTCAATCGGCGATGGTTGGGTGGGGGGGTGGTGGGAAAGGCCATGGTGACGTCTTGGGCCAATTTAAAATTAATTGGTTGGGGGGGGGGGGGGAGGAGGTGGGGGAGTGGATTTTGACGTCCCCGCTTCGCTCGCTCGTGCGTTGCACGAACGTGACTCCCTTCCTCACTTACGACACCAACCCCCCCCACCCGTCTCTTACTGCCCATCCCAAATGTCTCCGTGATGTCTATTGGGCATCTGTGAGAAAAAAAACAGCTTCGTAGCTCATCGGATTCCTCCCGCGGTCTAAATGGATGTTTTGATAATTATCGATTAAGAAACCACCGTGTCTCGTATTCACACGCTTTGTGGCTCTTCAAATATTGAGTTAAAAAAATTGTTTTCTAAATAATTGGCGCTTCTTGTTGCAGTATGTTGGTGGCCGACCCTTGGTCAAGCCCATTCCTACCCCTTGCAACCGGCCCCCAGTTACGACCAGACCCAGCTCGACCCGTATCTCTACCCTATCACTACCCTATCACTACCCTATCACTACCCCTATCACTACCCCTATCACTACACTAACCCTTATTACTACCCCTATCACTACCCTCTCACTACCCTATCACTACCCCTAGCACTACCCTAACCCCTATCACTACACTAACCCCTATCACTACCCTAACCCCTATCACTACCCTATCACTGCCCCTATCACTACCCCTATCACTACCCCTATCATTACCCTAACCCCTATCACTACCCTATCACTACCCCTATCACTACACTAACCCTTATTACTACCCCTATCACTACACTAACACTACACTAACCCCTATCACTACCCCTATCACTACCCTCTCACTACCCTATCACTACCCCTAGCACTACCCTAAGCCCTATCACTACACTAACCCCTATCACTACCCTAACCCCTATCACTACCCTATCACTACCCCTATCACTACCCCTATCACTACCCCTATCACTACCCTAACCCCTATCACTATACTATCACTACCCTATCACTACCATAACCCCTATCACTACCCCTATCACTACCCTAACACTACACTAACCCCTATCACTACCCCTATCACTACCCCAACCCCTATCACTACCCTATCACTATCCTAACCTTTATCACTACACTAACCCCTATCACTACCCCAATCCATATCACTACCCTATCACTACACTACCCTAACCCCTATCACTACCCCTATCACTACCCCTATCACTACCCTAACCCCTATCACTACCCTAAACCTATCACTACACTAACCCCTATCACTACCCTAACCCCTATCACTACCCCTATCACTACCCCTATCACTACCCCTATCACTACCCAAAACCTATCACTACCCCTATCACTACCCAACCCTTATCACTACCCCTATCACTACCCTATCACTACCCTAACCCCTATCACTACACTAACCCCTATCACTACCCCTATCACTACCCTAACACTACACTAACCCCTATCACTACCCCTATCACTACCCTACCCCTATGCCTACCCTAACCCCTATCACTACCCTAAACCTATCACTACCCCTATATATCGAGACGAGAGACAATGTGACAAGATGAGACGTAAACGCTAAACGTGTCTGCCACATTTGACAACGACGGCCACCACAGTAACGCGACAGACATTGGATCACTCCGTGGCAACGCGCACCCGTTGCTCGATTTGCGTCAGTCGGACCTCGTCCCGTGCCAGTGACTCGGACGTGTGGGGGGGGGGGGTAAGGGAGGTCTCCATGCAGCAGTGGATTGACCAAGGCTGATAGGGGCACCGGACTTGCCTGCGGGAAGCCCAGGTAGTGCTGCACGTTGGGCGATACGTAGAAGATCTGACCGTCGCTCGCAACGGCAATGAGAAACCCGTCAAGCGCCTGCAAAATAACAACAATAAACAACAACAACCAACAACAACCAACAACAGCAGCAGGAAAACACCACAACAGCAATCAGCACAAACAACAGCCCCACACTAATCAGCAACCAGCGAGTATCGATTTAAAGCTTTCGAGACTGCAAGGATTCATCTTCTTTGGCTCTTTCGGTAAAGTCACCACCTCGTAGAATGAGAATAAAATAATAAAATAAAACAATACAATTCTCACGACGTTTCGGCCACAACACAAGTGGCCTTCTTCAGGTTTGTTCCTGTCGGGACGACAGAAGAAGGTCACTTGTGTTGTGGCCGAAACGTCGTGAGCATTTTATAGTTTTATTTTATCATTTTATTCTCATTCTACGTGGTGACTTTACCGAAAGAATCACAGAAGATGAACCAGCGAGTAAACAAACACCACCGAACTGATCAACACCGCAAACTACCGAAGACACCAACGCAAACCATAATAAACACATCAACAAAACACATCAACAAAATACATCAACAACATCAACAACAACAACGCATGGACACACGTGACGAGTAGCGCGTTTCCCACAAGCAGTGCCTCATCAGCACCAGCACCACCACCGCCGCAATCAGCCAGGATCAATCCACTGCTGGATGAGGACTTTATCAACCCTTCACCATCTCGGCTCTGACCACGCGACCGTCTCGCAAAGCTACCGGCGCGACACGCAATCCTCAAACGATTCCAAATAATTCCATTTACGATAAATTCAGAAAAAAATTAAATAACATCATTTTCCTATTCCACACCTCCCCTCCCTCCCTCCCTGCACCACCACCGTAGCCCACACTTCAAACATTCGTTCGGCAGTCGTTTGAATCCGGCAATGCCTCTGCGCACCGAGGAGTAAACTCGAGGGACCGCAGCCCTGTAACAGATGAAGCCCTGGGAATTTCCAGCGCTGCAAAAGTGGGGAGTGGCGGTGAGCTCGCCGTGGATGATATAATCAGAGAAAGGCGCAAAATTGTCACCCCAAAGTAAAATTGTTTTAAAATCTCAAACCCAAAGCTTTCGTGAATGCGTGAATTCACATTCTTTGGGTCTTTCGGTAAAGTCACGTTGATAGGTGAAAAGAAAATAACAAAAACAAAATAACGGAAAAGCTACGACGTTTCGATCACAGCACACTTGGGGGGAGGGGGAGACAAAGGCGGTCGAGCGTGGTGCTGGCCACCCACACCCCCCTCGTGTGCCACAGTGTCGGCCTTCACAGGTGTTGCTCGCTGAACAGCACTTGCCCCCTACAGTCTGGGCGAGGCTACACGGGGGATCTTTGTCTCTGTGTGGAACAAACGGGAAAGGGTCCCTCAAATTCGTGACATTTCACGGAAAATGTAAATACTGATAATGTCTAGACGGGGCGCGTCGATGAGCTAATCGTTAATGAAATAAAACACCGGCAGTAGATTGTGCGCTGCGTGCGTTCGAGGCGTCCACTCGGCAGTGCATCGGTAACGGCCGCACAACATCCCAGCACATTACAACAGACAATATAAATACACAGCAGTGCTAAATACACACAGAGTATAGTAACCACGCGATTCACAGACACGCGCGCGCGCGCACACACACGCATCTATACACGCAAGTACCGTCAGTTTAACACGTAGTAGGAGCGGAGGCTCTCGCGACAAATATCATCTCTACTCGAGTGTTTGTTTTTAGGTTAGATCGCACAAATATAAATGTGTCGTTAAACCCGCCACCACCCGACGCGGCAAATTGTTAAGGTTTGTCACGTACGGTTATATTCTAATTTACGCGATCTAACCAAGAAAAAAAAACATCTATTATGGTATACATCACTGTGTATAGGTATATACAAAGACAAAGATCCCCCGTGTAGTCTCAAACGACTGTAGGGGCAAGTGCTGCGTGCTAGCACCTCTATGAAGGTCGGAAGGGCTACACCAGAGGCTCGCGTGGCCAACACCACCATCACGCCCGGCCGCCTTTGTCTCCCCAGTGGCGATGTTCACCGCACACCCGACCCGAGCCCACCTAGGGGTGGCCCGGGACCGGCTTCCGATAATCGCCACCGCTGATGGCCCCGAGCGAGGAAAATCGAAGTCCCCCCAATGTGCACAAGGCAAACGCTCAAGCAGTGGCACCTTGATGGAGGGTGAAAGCAAAATATGTCACGTGAGGACCCACCACAAGGGAGATGGAGCGATGGTGATGATTCAGCTCGCGAGCGGCGGCCAGGTGCTGGATGGATGATTGACATCGCAAGATCGTGACGGCTTGGAGGTGAGGAGGGTGACCTGCTTGATGATGATGATGAATGGTGGTGATGACGATGATGATGATGGTGGTGGTGATGGTGGTGGTGGTGCTGGTGATGGTATCGCAATGGCTGTGTTGTACGTTAGCCGATACGGTGTGTGAGGTTTGAGGTTGATGACATTATTCCTGATGTCATTAAAATAAGGATATAATAAGCGACGTTTCGGGCAATGGCCCTGCTGAGTGGCAACGTACATAGAGGGGCTAGGAGAGAAAGAGAGAGAGAGGACGCTACGAGTTGGAGACTACACTTGTTAAGATACTCTTTTGTTTCATTGCATTAAAAACAAACATAAACATCACAGGATCGTGATGGCTTTCGAAAAAAAAGTGATTTTTTTAAAATAGCGTAATTATTTTATCAACGATTGTTTGTAGGCCTTAAATATATACAGTACAGTACTCTGTTATATATATAAAAAGTTTTACTGTCTGGAGGAACGGACGGATGTACACGTCCAGAGCACGCGCCAGCTGCCATATACATTTGACTGGAATTCAATTGTACAACAACGCTATTGGGAATGTATAAAAGATCAGCCGAATTCATTGGATGCAATGCATCAAAGAACGCATTTATATGACCTGTAATACTTTAGCGATGATTGTTTTCGACAGGCAGGAACGTCTGTAAGTTTTATTTTATACACATATAAACATACTAAAAAAAACCCACACCCGTATAGTCTTAACAGATTTGGAGCAAGTGCTGTTAGTGAGTAGCACCTATCAAGGCCGGCACGGCACACGAGGGGGTGGGACGCTGGGGGGGAGGGGGCAGAACCACCCCCGGCCGCCTTTGTCTCTCCCCCAGTGATAATGTTTACACACCGCACACCAGGTACTCATTTGAGGCTGAGTCGACCTAGGGGAGGCCCAGGACCGGTTCAGATAATCGTCACTGGCGGTGGTGACCGCGAGCGGGAATCGAACTTAGATGGCTGGTTTCATAGCGCGGCGTGCTAACCACTGCGCCACCGCTCCCCCTTTTATATGTAAATATATATTAAACCACACAATTTGAATGCATTTCCAATTAAATTTTGTAAATTATACCAAAATTATTTTCGCTCAGTTTCAGTGCAGTCGTTGAATTTACATACGTAATTGATCTGATTAGGTAATATAAATTACCGTGTTGAATTAATGTCCTAACTTTTAAAAAATATAATTGTTTCATTAAGTTTATGCCACTGAAATGTACTCCTATAAATATTAACTTTAAATTTAAAAAAATGTAATTGCATTATAATTCAGACGCACGTTATTGTGTAGACATGAGCAATATATTTGTTTATGTAATACTCATATTTTTAAAATTACAGCCCAATTTAAACTAATTCCACTATTAATCTTGTAATTAGCCTATGTGGTAGAACGTGTATATGTTAATGTTTATATATGTGTATATGTTAATGTTTATATGTGTGTATATGTTAATGTTTATATATGTGTATATATTATACATCCTTTGACCACCATAGTTGGATTAATATTTTAGTCGAATTAATACAATGCTGATAATCATATTAACACCATTAGTAAACGATTAAGATAACTTTAAATAGCCTGTAGAAAATATGATACTATTTGTATATAAGTATTAACGGCGCCTAAAATAAAGTTGTATACTCTACTGCATAAGCGATATGTGTACACTTTATGTTAAATAGTATATACTGTACACACATTGCATATACAGCAAATGTGCTATTTGTATATATACACACAGAGTATGCGTACTGTGTGTGTATATACTGCATACATGGTATTAAGCAGCGACTTTTAATGATAGTAGCGGTAATATCAAACTCTTATAACAATCTGATTGACTTCTCTATCAGTGCAGTGCATCTTCAAATAAACGACATTATTATTATTATTGGTTCTTTCGGTAAAGTCACGTATAAGGGAAACAATAAAATAATAAACATATAAAACAATACAATTCTCACGACGTTTCGACTGCAACACAAGCAATCATCATCAGGTGTGAAAACCACAGCAAGAAAGTGTTCTTGCCTGATGATGATAGCTTGTGTTGCAGTCTAAACGTCGTGAGAATTTTATTGTTTTATATTTTTATTATTTTATTGTTTTCCTTCTACGTGGTGACTTTACCGAAAGAACCAACTTATTACATGTTTGGCATCGCGCTACAGATTATAAGTCCTATCTTTTATCTCCCCCCCCCCCCCACTCTGCTTTTATAATTCGTGAGTAAAACGTGCGTCTTATAATCGGGTGAACACAGTCACTATTTAACGGTGCTTCGAATGCGGATAAAACCAAATATATACACAGTATATACACAAACTTAAATAAAACACAATTACTGCAGCAGTCATATTAATTCATAATCGGGGGTGCAAGGCCATAGCCATGGAGTCAACATTGGGGGGGACCAAATCTTCCATGGGGTCAGGGGGTCCCCCCCAGAAAAAAAAATCTAAATTTGAAAACGAATTTCCTGCCTAAAATATTTAAAAAATTCACTAACACACGGGATGGACTTTTTATTTATTTTTTACAATAATGTCTAATAGTTTTATTGTATTTACATTGCTCTGTTTTACTTTTTTTACCGTTTCTTGTTTCATTGTATGTAATGGCAGAGATTCGGGATTAATAAAGTAACAACCATAACCACAGTCATGTAAACAGAAATCTATTTTATAGCAATATATTGGGGGGGGGGGGGACATTTTGAGCATATTTGAATATTGGAGGGGGGGGTGTCCGCCCCCCCTCCAAATATTTATTATAATTACGGCCTTGCTGGGGTGTATCAAGAAAGCGGATTGGAGAAACGAGCGAACCAACAAGCTTGTGTAAAATACTAATTACCAAACTCATACGAGGTATAAAATGCAAGTATATAATAAGTGATGTATCAAAGACAACGATGTTCATCGTCTCTATCTACAAACTCGCGAATAAACCCACCCGTGACCTCTTGAACATCTTAGCAGTGAGTTAGTAGCGGTATAGGACTTTTGCTTTCACCCAAGAGCCGCTGTTGCTGGACACCGACGCGTTTAACCGTGTCAACCCAGACGGTGTATGCCCCCGATTCTTGTACAGGGAACTTGAGTTGCCGATTTATAAGGGGCACGGGGGTGACTAATACGGTCTGAATTGGTCTGTAATAAGGTAGGGCACTGATAAAGGGTGGATAGGTATGCTATGAAATGCTCTATACACTATTATACACGATACTATACACTATATACTACACCATACACTACACTGTACCATACCGTGTCAACCCATATGGTTTATATCTTGTACAGGGAATTTAAGTTTTCGGGTCCATACGGCGTACAGCCGTTTCAATACGGGTGTAGAGGTGTTAACTACTCACTGTTCGGTAACCTGCATTGCCACCAGGTATCAAAGGGGGCAGTGCAGCGTTACCTCTGCGTACATAACGGTTGGGGTCAGACGAGGTGAAGTGGATCGTAGCCACAGTTGGGGAGAACCAATCAGACAGTTCCACGTGGGAATGTGGGATTGGTTAGACCTGGCCACAAACGGGTATAAGAAGGGTGACCACGCAGAGCGCGGGGAGTTCTCTCCCTACACGAAGACCGAAGCCCGGGCTGAAGATAGCGAGGACCCTGGACCAGCCTTCCAGCCCTTCTGAGGGCTAAGGCTCGGCGAATCCAGTGGTCAAGACCCGCCGGGCCAGCGGTGGGTCAGATAGCCTCCCCTAGGTCACAGCCGGAGGACTCTAGGATAGCGGTAGACGTGCAAGTCCCGCCAAGACAGGAGGCTGTACCTCCTTAGGTTAGCAAGCGACCTGTGTGTAGGTCACGCTAAGTCCGGAGGCTGTACCTTCTTAGGGTATCGGGTGAGGGGACCGTATACCCCTTTGTGTGTTAGGGTCTGTTTAAGAGAAGGAAAACAATAAACAGAGTGTGCCTCAATAAGAAGTTTATTCGTCATTATAAACGCTACAACTGGAGTCAGAAGTGGTTGAAAAATGGAAACAAGAATTTCGGCCCACGTGCGAAGTCAGAACGGTGAAAACCCTGACTCACCTGCAGGAACCGCCAACTCCGCTGAAAATGCCAGCGCATTGCCAACCGCCCAACCACCGGTTCAGCAGCCGGTCGCTCCTCCTGCCATGGGAGACGGACTCCGGGCAGCACACAGCCGTCTCGCCCAACTTCTACACGCTGCAGCCTTCATTCTTGACGAGATCACCTTGGAGGCTGCGGGTGGATCGGCTCAACCGCCGGCGCATGTTCCCGCCATCGGCCAAGACGGACATTTTGAAATTCCCGCCGAGGCGTAACGTGGTTCCGCCGGAGGTGGAAGCCCAGGGCATTCTGGGAACGTTGGGGGCCAATCGCTCCTCGCAGCGTCATCAGCGCGCGACGCTGCCGACTCACGTTACTCAGCCGACGCCGCGTCATCACAGTACCGGCAAGGTACAGTAGACGCTATCGGCCAGGCGATCGCCGATTTCTGGCTCGAATCCGTGCCGGCCGATGAAGACAAGCCGGCCACCCTCCAACAGTGCCTGCCCGTCTTTCGGGAATTCACGTCTACAGGGGGCGACTGGGCGGCGTTCCAGCGTCGCTTCCTGAGCCACCAAGAAAAGGTGGGCTGGTCGGACGCACAGGCGCTTCGAGCGCTGCCGGCCACCCTGGACGATGACGCTCTCGCCTCGCTCCTCACCATCCCCAGGCAACAAAGGGCGACTCTACAATCGACCCTTCGACGGATGTCCAACGTCTACGGGCCTCCGTCCAACGTCCACAACCGGTTTTATGACCGGCAACGCCACCCTAAAGAATCTCCGCTGGCGTTCCGGACCACTCTACTCGCGATGGCAAGTGTGGTTTACCCCCGCATGGACGACGAAGCCATCGATGCTTTCGTCCTCCGGAAGATGCTGGAACTGGCGCGCGAGCTGCGCATCGTCATCCAAGCGGTGGACGAGGAGAGAATGTGCTCGCTACGAGCCGCTCAGAGCATCCACGCGCATCTGCTGCTCCACACGGATTCGACCATCGCCGCCTCGGCTTCGACGTCGGAGCCTGCCAGCAGGGACGCCGAGTTCTCCCCCGACCGGGCCTTCATGGCGACCTGGTCAACGGGCCGGCGATTGTTCGACCATGCTGGTCGCCACGACCACCAGCAGCGTGGATGGCTTCCTCCATGCAGCGACGTGACGTGTTTCAACTGTGGCCGACGGGGCCACATCTCCTCCGACTGACGTGCGCCTTGACGGCGCTCCTCCGGTACACCGAGGCCAGGACTACAGGACGCCCACGGCATCACGGCACAATCAGGCAAGTCGCGACGCCTCTCACCCTCATTCCACATTCACACCATACCCACCGCAACGCACCATACGAAGTCCTCGCGATTCGGCGTGTGATGCGGGGTGTTCCGGCGATTCTCCGCGGCCACTCCGACCTGGGCAGTGGTCTGAGTTGGCCCATAGGGTAGTCGCGGCGACGGTAGGTTCCTCCGTGGTCGCGGGCTTGATCGAGGGTGTGGAATTCCGTGTGTTGGTTGATACTGGTGCGTCGGCTACGATCATTTCGGATTTGATTTATAATATACTGCCCATACGATGCCGCCCTTTGGAACGTGTTTCCATCCCGTGTTTCGCCGCTAATGGGAGTTCGCTGGGCATTATTGGGCAAATTCGTGCTCAAATTTCCATTGGTGACATGAAATTGGCGGGTCCAATTTTGGTCTCTTCCTCCCTCGCCGTGCCGTGTTTGGTAGGCACTGACTTTCTCGCGAAAATGCCTATTAAAATCCTTGTAGATCAGGGTTGCATCGAACTTCCGTCGGGCCGTCGGATGGCGTTCTTGCCCACGCCCGCACATTCACGCAGGGCTAATGCCTCTGTGCAGGCGTTCGTCGCCTGCACAGTACGTATTCTGCCGGGAGCACAAATGCTCGTGCCCTTGCGATTAAAGAAACTGCTAGCCCCAGACGCCTCGACACATGGCGTTTTGCTAGGGCCTTCCAACACAGCTGGTAAGGGGTTGGAGTTAGTAGCTGCACAGATCCCCGTAGCAGCTGACAGGGAGCCGTTCTTGCAGGTGTTGAATGTCGGGTTGTCCACAACCGTCATTCCGCAAGGGACTGTGCTCGCTCACATCACCCCGGCGCACCTGAGGACTGGGGTCGTGGGACACGTGGCTGACAGGCCACAGGTTCAACCTCCTTCCAAGTCGGATGAGGGATGGTTGGACGCGCTCTGCACGAACACGGGTGTTCTGTCCAGTTCGCAGCGAATAAAATTGCGCGCTCTTCTGCGGGAATTTTCTGATATATTCAGTCAATCTAAATTCGATATTGGCTGCACCAAGCTGCTGCGTCACCACATTGATACTGGTGACGCTGCCCCTATTCGACAAAACCCGTTTCGGCTTAATCCGGCGGAGAAGCAGCATGCTAAATTGGCCGTGGATGACATGCTGGAGGCCGATATCATTTCTCCTTCCACTAGTCCCTGGGGTGCTCCAATAGTGCTGGTCAAAAAGCACGATGGCAGTCTTCGTTTTTGCTTTGATTTTCGGCGCCCAAATAAAATCTCGGTAGCTGATGCCTACCCTCTCCCTCGTATGGACGAATCATTGGATGCCCTGGCAGGGGCGCACTATTTCTCCACTCTGAAACTTCTGTCGGGGGTTTTGGCAACTTACCCTCGACGAGGCGTCAAAACCTAAGACTGCTTTTCAGACACCACAGGGCCTTTTAGAGTTTAATAGATTGCCCATGGGTCTCCACTCGGCCCCAGCGACGTTCCAGAGGCTCATGGAGCTGGTCCTCGCTGGGCTCCAGTGGGACTCGTGTCTCATTTATCTTGACGACGTCATCGTCTTTAGCCGTACGTTCGGGGAACACCTTGAGCGATTGCGTGCTGTCTTTTTGAAAATGCGGGCCGCTAACTTAAAATTCAAGCCGCAGAAATGTCACCTTCTGCGTGAGTCTGTGCGCTATTTGGGCCACATACTCAGCCGCTCGGGAATTTCTACCGACCCTGAAAAACACAAATGCGTTAGCCAATGGCCGACCCCTACATCTGCGGGCGATGTTCACAGTTTTATTGGTTTTGCGTCATTACCGCCGTTTTGTTGCTGGCTTCGCGACGATTGCCAAACCACTTCATGCCCTTACGTCCAAAGGGGTGGTGTTTCATTGGGGGGACGCGGATCAGGCCGCACTCATGACGGCACCGTCCCTGGCATACCCCGATTTTTCGGTGCCATTCGTATTGGACACCGACGCTAGCAATACAGGGATTGGCGGTGTTTTGTCCCAAAAGTTGATGGTGTTGAAAGGGTCGTTGCCTATGGTAGCAGAGTTTTGTCTCCTGCTGAACAACGATACTGTGCTACCCGACGTGAGCTTCTGGCCATTGTCTTTTTCATCCAGCAATACAGGCCGTACTTGTATGGTCAGCATTTTACCGTGCGATCTGATCATTGGGCATTACAGTACGCTCTGCGGGTTGACCAACCGTCCGGCCAGCTTTCTCGGTGGCTCGAAGTCCTTCAGGACTATGATTTCAATGTTACTCACCGTAAGGGTGCGCAACACACACACATGCCGATGCATTGTCTCGCCTCCCGCCGGCTCCAAAATGTGCATGCTTTTTGGGCTCTGGCCGTTGTAAGCCGCCACTGCCTGATCAGGTCGCGCCCCTCAAAACTGTGTCCGCCGCGCTTCCTGTCGCCTCAGCGCCTATGTCGGACCGTGCGGAGCCAACGGGCAGTGACGACTTGCTGTGGCTGACTTTGGCCGAATGGGGTCGGCACCAGAGCGACGACATGCCGTTGTTGCGGTTGCGTCATCACGCAATAAATGCGGCTCCGCGTCAGGGGAAATTCAATTCCTGTGTTATGAAGCACGGCTTGCTAATGCATTGGGATGCTGACTCATGCCAACATAAAATCGCCGTGCCCTCAGCCTTGCGATGTAAAGCCGTATGGGCAGCGCACGTGCGCTTGTTACACCTGGGTGTTCATAAGACAATTGGCTTGTTGCGCGTTGCAATTTTTCTGGCCTGGCATGCTGCGCAATGTGACAGACATTCTGCTGGGGTGCACCCAATGCGCGCAACATAAACCGCCGGCTAAACCGGCATGCCCACCCCTGCAACCCATTTCGGTGTCTCGTATAAACGAGTTGGTGGCTCTTCATATCTTGGGCCCTTTTCCTACTATGCCTCGGGGTAATAAGTACCTGCTGGTTGGGGTGGAGTATTTTACACGGTGGCCTATGGCCTGGGCCCTCCCCAACCAGTCGGCAGCGGCCGTCGTGGAAGCCTTTGTTCAGGGCTACGTCCTGGACAAAGGCGCACCAGAACGGTTGCTGACCGATCAGGGAAGACATTTTTAAGGAGTCCTGTTGAACGACGTATGCTGCCTGTTGGGCACAAAGAAAGTGCGTACTTCGCCCTACCATCCCCAAACCGACGGCATGGTGGAGCGCTTGCATAGAACTCTCACCGCTATGTTATGCCATCAGGTCGATGAATCCCACCTCGACTTGGACTTGCAGGTTCCGGGGGTCCTTGCCGCGTACCGCAATGCACCTCACGCGGCGACGAGATTTTCCCCGTTCTTTTTAATGTAGGGCAGGGATGCCATTCCTCCCGCTGACATTCGGCTGGAGATAGAACAGCCACCGCGGAAATCCAAGCTCGTTGACCATTTGCAATTTAACCTCCGTAAGTTGGCCGAGGCACAGGAGGCTGCCATTGAAAATTCGGCTTCCCGCAAGCGAGCGAATTTGAGACTGCATTACCCTCGGACGTCCACGCATCGGTGGGCACTGGGAGACAGGGCATGGCTTCACTGCCCCCAGGTGCCGGTGTCCACATCGGCGAAACTCCTCAGGCCATGGCGGGGTCCGGTAGAGGTGGTGGAGGTCCTGCATCCCCAATGCATTAAATTTCGCTGGGGACGGCGTCGCTGGTTTGTCCACCCTTCTCGGTTAAAACCCTTCGTCACGGCGCTCGTCCCTCCACGACACACACGACACGGGGGCCGAGTGTGCGACGCGTCCGACGAGCCAGATGTTGCCCCGTTGGTGCCTAACCCACAGCGCAGACGTGTAATTCCTCCTGCAGATGACACGGGCGTGACAGCTCCGTGCAGGCCACGTTCGGCCTCGATGGACCATGGGTCGTCAGGTGTCCTCGTGGAGATGCCTCAAGACCCACCTCAAGACCCACCTGACGCTTGTGTTGATCTTCCTGAACCTCCTGTGCCGCCGAGGAAGCTGGCCGTACCCTACGATGGCCCCGCGAAACACACGCGCGCTAAATCTCAAGGGTTTTCATGATGTTCATCTTGCTTGCTGACATATTCCCGGTTCCGAATCAGTTTGCTACACTCGCCGCCTGCGCTGTCGCGTCGTGTGATGTGTTCGGTGTCGTGCCCATTTTTGCTGTGTACATACGTTGTGTTGTTAGGGGGGTATTTATATGGGATTTTCTGGTTCTTGTTTGTTTGCGAGGCACAGTCACATTTCTTGCGTTGTTGGTGTTTTCGGGGTTTCACATTGTTGCAGCCGGGACGGCTGGAGCTTCCGAAGGAGGGGGTGATGTAGATGTGTTAACTACGTACTGTTCGGTAACCTGCATTGCCACCAGGTATCAAAGGGGCAGTGCAGCGTTACCTCTGTGTACATAACGGTTGGGGTTAGACGAGGTGAAGTGGATCGTAGCCACAGTTGGGGAGAACCAATCAGACAGTTCCACGTGTGAGTGTGGGATTGGTTAGACCTGGCCACAAACGGGTATAAGAAGGGTGAGCGCGCGAAGCGCGGGGAGTTCTCTCCCTACACGAAGACCGAAGCCCGGGCTGAAGACAGACAGGACCCTGGACCCAGCCTTCCAGCCCTTCTGAGGGCTAAGGCTCGGCGTATCCAGTGGTCAAGACCCACCGGGCCAGCGGTGGGTCAGATAGCCTCCCCTAGGTCCCAGCCGGAGGACTCTAGGATAGCGGTAGACGTGTGAGTCCCGCCAAGACAGAAGGCTGTACCTCCTTAAGTTAGCAAGAGAGCTGTGTGTAGGTCCCGCTAAGTCCGGAGGCTGTACCTTCTTAAGGTATCGGGTGAGGGGACCCTATACCCCTCTGTGTGTTAAGGTCTGTGTAAGATAAGTAAAACAATAAACAGAGTGTGCCTCAATAAGAAGTTTATTCGTCTTTATAAACACTACACGGGTAACAAATATGTATCATTTTTTTTGTCTGTTTGTGTTGCATTTCTGCTTTGTGATGGGACTTTGTAGGATGAACGTTGATATTTATAAGGGCACGGGGTGACCAGTAAAGTCTGAATTGGTTTGATGAAGCTAGTTGTAATTATTAGAAAAACGTCGTACTCAGATTGTAAATGTTGTGGATTTGCTCTCCAACACACCAGTGTGCTGTACTAGTATACTACACTATACACTACTATACACTACTATACACTTCACTATATACTACACTATACACTACACTATACACTACACTAGTGCTGTACTAGTGACGAATTGGCACGTTCTGCTTACATGACACAACATTATTAACTGGCTGTGTTGGGTGGTGGCGGATTTAACGACACAACATTTATATTCACGTGATCTAACCCCCACCCCCCTATATTATGGGATGATATTGGTCGCGAAAGCCTGCAGGTGTTTAACACCTGCTAGGTGTTAAACACCTAGCAGGTGTTAAACACCTAGCAGGTGTTAAACACCTAGCAGGTGTTAAACACCTAGCAGGTGTTAAACACCTAGCATTTTATTTTATTCGTTCTAGCAGGTATACCAACGCTATTCCTCGGCCTCGGGACTTCGGTTCTTCAGGTTCCAACTTTGCCTTCTCTTCCCCTCGTGCTCACATCCCCCCTTGTGATCCCCTTTTATATCCCTCGAGAAGTTTCGCTCACCTCATTTCCCCTCAGCCAATCCCCGCCCTCCTTCCCCAACGGTCGTCAACCGTCACCGCCACACCCCTCCCCCCTCCCCCCACAGTCAACCATCGCTTCCCGCCCTTTACGTTTGAATTTCTCTCCACCAATCAGTTCAATTCTCTGACCCCAACCAATCCTCTTTGAGGCCTCCCTGCACCAATCAGAGGCCTTGGCACGCTTTCCGAATCTCCACTTGCACGTGCATCATGTCAGGAAAGTGGTCTGCTGTTTACACATTCATGATGCACTGCTGCATTTTATTTTATTCGTTTTTATTTTGTGATTTATTTTTTTTGGTTACTACACAGGTCACTCTTGCAGAATAAGAATAATTATTTAAACTCTTGTCCGCAGATGTCCAATAGATGAGGCTCCTCATCTTCTGCAAATGAGACTCCCTTGTCCCGAGTTATCATCTTGATACACAAATCTAGATTGAAAACTAGAATTCTTTAGTATTGCTTTTAGTGTGTACACACATACGCGCACGTACGCACACACAACAACACAACAACAAACCGCCATTCGCCACTAAGTGGCGGTGACGCTTGTGCCAGGCTATGTGCACCTTGAGGCCACATGAAGTGTCGAACGCCCGCTGACAGGAGGTCACGGGGCAGACCCAGGTGCCACGGGTCGACTGAGGCACCTGGGTCTGCCCCGTCACGCACACGCGCACGCGTTCGCACACACGCGCGCGTTCGCACACACTCGCGCGGGGCCATCCAAACCTGCAGCATGAGTTCTCCCTCCGAGTGGCAGGGATGAGGCGGTGACTCTGACGGGACCGGATCTTGCCACACGGTGGGCACAACGGCTGCGGGAGCAAAAGTGTCACATATTAGAGAAAGTCGGAGCCGCCAGAACCGTGCTCACGAGAAAACAAAACAAAGCAAAACTGCGGTTTAGATATTTAAAAAGTCCCAAAAGTTGTCATTGCGTTGGCTCTGTCCGTCTGGTCTCTCTATCCCAGTGCACATCCCGCCAACGCTGGCGTGTAAGTTGTAACCATTGGGCCAATGTTGCCCCAACGCCCCGCGTGTACTGGGGTCCGCCTGCATGTAAACGAACGTGGGTTAAGCGCATGGCTCTCTCTCTCTCTCCATGTCGAAAAAAAGACCATACCTGTGAACCAATGCGGTTGACCACCCCGTATTCTTGTACAGGGAAATTGAGTTTTCAGGTCCATACGGTGTAACAGCCGTTTCAATGCGGGCAAACAACAAAAATGTTGCCTATTTGTGTTGTGTTTCTCCCTCGTGATGGGACTTTGTAGGATGAACGTTGAGATTTATAAGGGGCACGGGGTGACCAGTAAGGTCTGAATTGGTCTGCAATAAGGTAGGGCACTGATAAGGGGTTGATGGGTAGGAAATACCATCTTGATATCGGCAAAGCACTTCGGTATGAGGTCGTGTTGCTAGTTGGTGACTTGCCCTGGAGAAGAGCGAGCAGAGAATTGTCGAAAGGGTTACTGCCCAAATCTCAAAAGACTAAACCGACGCTAAAAGTGGCCCCGGCTTCGTCTCGGCCTTGGCGGGGCCTGCCGGGCGAGGCGCGGCCCTCCCCGGCAGGGCCGCTACGCGAGGCGCCGTTGTTTCATCGCGGCCTACTGTCCTCCCTCCTCAAAACCCCCCTTTTTTTTTAGTTCTGTGGTTCATCATGGGAGATTCGCATGATGGCTAAGAAGACGATGACGACGATTATGACGATGATGGTGATCACGACGATGACGACGACGATGATGACGATGACGATTATGACGACGATGATAACGACGACGACGATGACGACGACGACGACGATTATGACGATGATGATGGCGACAATGATGGTGATGCAACCATCGTTCTGTCATCAATGGCAGAATGATGCCAATTTTAACGACGCTGCAACTCAAACTACCCAGTGAGCATGGAACGTTGGGCCAACGTTGGGATGTGAACAGGGTATATAGAGAGAGAGATGGGCTAAACAAAAAAAAGAATTTTTTTTCTCTCGAAAATTTGTAACCGAATGGAAAAACCGGTAAAAACCGGTTGCCGCACGTCTATACACGCCTAGATACATGTAATGGGCGTAACGAGTTGTTTGGAGATACGAAACTTTCTTTAACTTTACCAAGTAACGTCCCCACTGAGCATCTACATGGCTCTTTTTCACAAGCGACCTGGCCACAAACAAAATAATAGCTCAACGAAAATGGCTTTTAATCACGTGGAAAATTCACACGAGCCAAAGTCCGCGTTACGGATGAAAAAAATAAAAAGGTTGCCCGAGCCGGGGATCGAACCCAGGGGCCCCTGTCTATCTTGCTGTGCGAGCCGCTCACCGCGATGGCGAGATCGTCCACGTGCGCGCGCGCGGGCAAATAACATCAATGGCGGTAACGGGGTTCAACCCTCTCTGGTAAAATACCGAGCCAAAAATGTCACCCGCTTCGCAACATTTCACCTGGTGGGCGTCGTTTTGGCGGCGCGTGATTTTCGATGCTAACAGGGAAATTACGGCGAGCCACGATGCCAAATGTGACGCGCGTTTGAAATAAAATACGAGTCGGAAGGGCCGCAAATACCCCCGATGTACGTCGTTTCGCGAATACGTCGTCGCTCCATCACCAACCCCGCCACCCTATTAGCATCGCCTACTCCTCCACCACCACCACCACCACCAAAGGTAAAAAGGACTGAGATCCCCCGTGTAACCTGTAACAGACTGTTGGGGCAAGTGCTGTTAGCGAGCAGCACCGGTGGAGGCCGGCACGGCACACGACGGGGTGGGTGGCCAGCGCCACGCCCGACCGCCTTTGTCTCCCCAGTGGCAATGTTTACCACACACCGCACCAGGTACTCGTTTGAGGCTGAGTCGACCTCGTGAGCGGGAATCGAACTCGGTCCCCCGGGTTCGTAGCAGCAGCGCGCTAACCACGACACCACCGCTCCCCACCCTATTAGCGTCGCCTCCACCCCCACCGCCATCACGACCGCCACCACCAATACCACCACCACCAACACCCCCACCACACACCACACACTCGCGTCGGCTGACAGCATCCGTCCCTTCGCTTTCTCTCGTTGTCTGTCACCTCTCAGCCTCCACCACCAGCAGCACCAGCACGGCCCACCACCCACTACTAACACTGTGGATCGCTTCCATTCTACGTCGTTTCGATATTCGTCGTCTGCGCATCTCAGGAACGCATCCCCCCTCCCCTCTCGATGTAAACCGAGGTGTTGCTGCAATGGCGATGGCCGGCATGTGTGGTTGGAGGCCAACAGAGAGAGAGACGCCTTCGGAGGCCTTCCGATAGCAAGAGGTGGGGCGAGGAGGAGGGGGGGGAGGGAGAGGTCTTCGTTTCTCACTTCGCGATCTCAAGGTCCCCGCATCGTTCTGGAGAAGGTGCCACGTGACTAGCGGAGAAGGTGCCACGTGACTAGCGGAGTAGGTGCCACGTGACTAGCGGAGAAGGTGCCACGTGACTAGCGGAGAAGGTGCCATGTGACTAGCGGAGTAGGTGCCACGTGACTAGCGGAGTAGGTGCCACGTAACTAGCAGAGTAGGTGCCACGTGACTAGCGGAGTAGGTGCCACGTGACTAGCGGAGGTGCCACGTGACTAGCGGAGAAGGTGCCACGTGACTAGCGGAGTAGGTGCCACGTAACTAGCAGAGTAGGTGCCACGTGACTAGCGGAGGTGCCACGTGACTAGCGGAGAAGGTGCCACGTGACTAGCGGAGAAGGTGACTAACGGAGTAGGTGCCACGTGACTAGCGGAGAAGGTGCCACGTGACTAGCGGAGTAGGTGCCACGTGACTAGCGGAGGTGCCACGTGACTAGCGGAGTAGGTGCCACGTGACTAGCGGAGAAGATGCCACGTGACTAGCGGAGGTGCCACGTGACTAGCGGAGAAGGTGCCACGTGGCTAGCGGAGAAGGTGCCACGTGACTAGCAGAGTAGGTACTACGTGACTAGCGGAGGTGCCACGTGACTAGCGGAGAAGGTGCCACGTGGCTAGTGGAGAAGGTGCCACGTGACTCGCAGCGTAGGTGCCACGTGACTAGCAGAGGTGCCACGTGACTCACGGAGAAGGTGCCACGTGACTAGCGGAGTAGGTGCCACGTGACTAGCGGAGAAGGTGCCACGTGACTAGCGGAGGTGCCACGTGACTCGCGGAGTCGCCCGCAGCTGGAGCGGGAGGGGGGATCCTGGATGTGGTGTGCCGGGTGCGGAAATCAATTTTCCGCGTCAATGGACCGGGTTCACGGTTGTAATGGGGGGTGGCGGGTGGAAAGATCCCCGCCGATGTCGACGTTTAAATACAGCAGACAACAACAACAATACGAATCATCACGCGCTGGAGAGATGCCAACACATTTGCACCCGTGGCCATTTGCATTCCCCCACGTGGAAGGAGGGAGGGAGATGTGGATTGACGATGTAGAGGAGGTGGATTGACGATGTAGAGGAGGTGGATTGGTGGTGTAGAGGAGGTGGATTGACGGTGTAGAGGAGGTGGATTGACGATGTAGAGGAGGTGGATTGGTGGTGTAGAGGAGGTGGATTGACGGTGTAGAGGAGGTGGATTGGAGGTGTAGAGGAGGTGGATTGGCGGTGTAGAGGAGGTGGATTGGTGGTGTAGAGGAGGTGGATTGACGATGTAGAGGAGGTGGATTGACGGTGTAGAGGAGGTGGATTGGAGGTGTAGAGGAGGTGGATTGACGGTGTGGAGGAGGTGGATTGGAGGTGTAGAGGAGGTGGATTGACGATGTAGAGGAGGTGGATTGGCAGAGTAGAGAGATTCCCGGTTCGATCCCGGCGGCCGCCCTGGTTATCACTGCTGCGCATGCGAACGACAAAGTGCTGGGCGCTGTCCACCTCGACTCTGTCTTTCACATGGCGGCGTGGAAAAGGGGCCTCGCAGTGGCTAGGAGATGTTGACTACCTCGCCTGGTACACAGGAGGTCGTGGGTTCGATCACGACCCTGACGCCTGCTGTGTATTTGGAGTCTGCGTGTCTCTCTCTCTCTAATCATCATCACGGTGGCTAGGAGATGTTAACTACCTCACCTGGTATACAGGAGGTTGTGGATTCGATCTCGACCTTGACGCCTGCTGCTGCTGTATATTTGGAGTTTGCGTGTCTCTTTCCCCTGCCACCTCGTTGAACTATCATTTGTGATGGCCAGGTCGCTCCTGAAAAAAGAGATCTATGTAGCACAGTGGGCCTTAGCTGGTAAATAAAAAAAACGTTTGCAAGTTTAGATTTAAAGACTCGCTTGTAGGAGGATCCTACCAAGTGTTTTCACCGGATGAAATTGGTTAATGTGCCATCCCAATTGAGTCATTTTTCACCGTTGAGATATTTTGACTCGACACAAGTCACGTAGAATGTGGCTCGTCGTTGTTGTCGTTGCTGTCGCCGCTACGGCAGGATACCGGAGAAATCGCACGCACACCAGCGCGAGGCAGGCAACGTGCGAGCAAACGCCGCACGGCAAAGGGATTCGAACCCAGGCCTCTCTCTCTCCTGGACCTGAGTCCACGCGAGTGTCACCTGTGGGGACCGCTTTCCTCTCCCTCGCCACCCACCTCGCCGCGCGGTCTCGCGGCCTCACCACAGCTGGGGGGAGTGGGGGGAGCGGGCAGCGAGGCGAGTGTAAAATAACCGACCCGTTTGTGGTTATTTAGCAGGCAGGCGCACAGCGAGCAGCGTGTGGCAAAAATAATAATAAAATGTTCGTGTCGTTTTACTTCCTGGAACATGGCAAAAAAATAGAGATGCGGACGAAAGTCAAAAACTCCTCTTAATCTCAAAGAAACACCGCCTGCGTGTCGCCGCTTCACGACGGGGCGGCGGGGTGTGTGTGTGTGAGTGTGTGTGAGTGTGTGAGTGTGTGAGTGTGTGTGTGAGTGTGTGAGTGTGTGTGAGTGAGTGTGTGTGTGAGTGAGTGTGAGTGTGTGTGAGTGTGTGAGTGTGTGTGAGAGTGTGTGAGTGTGTGCGTGTGTGTGTGAGTGTGTGTGTGAGCGTGTGTGTGAGCGTGTGGCATCGTCCCCGACTCCTCCTGATGTCGAGGGTAAATGGGCGAGGTTTAGGACTGTGACTCATGCAGCTGCAATGGCTGCTTTGGGTACGCGGTCCAGACCTCCCCAGAGACTCTGGCTGACAGAGGAGGTGTTCAGGATGGTTGAGAAAAAGCGACAGGCCCACTGCCATCGGCTACAGAATCCCACGTCAGAGAATGAGGAGACTTACCGCAGCCTTCGCTCGGAGGTTCGTAGAGCCGTGAGGCGCTGCAGGGATGGGTGGTGGTCGCGGGTTGCTGAGGAGATGGAGTCTGCCTCAGTGGCCCGCGATCACAAATCACTATTTAACTCCATCAAAAAAGTAACCTGCAGCGCCACACCTATTACCATCATTAGGGGAAAAAACGGTGATCCAATCTCCGACCCCCAGGAACAGGTTTGCAGATTTGCTGAGCATTTCTGTGAGGTCCTGGGGGAGGGAAAATCCCTCAGCCAGGAAAACATCGTGGCACAAAGTGAGGATGACCCTGCTGAGGCTGCGGTGCCTCAAATATTGGAAGAAGTCACCCCCTGTGAGTGGCTGGCTGAGGTGCCATCTGTTGAAGAAGTACTGAAGGCGATCCGGAGTCTGAGACCAGGAAAGGCAGCGGGCAGAGATGGTGGTCCCCCTCTTTAAGAAGGGGGACCGCACAGACTGTAACAACTACAGGGGCATCTCACTCCTCAGTGTGCCGGGAAAGGTCCTGGCAAGGATTATTCAACATTGCCTTGCAAGGCACGCTGAGGAGAGGCTTGCGGAGCCCCAATGCGGTTTCAGGAAAGGGCGGTCCTGCAGAGATGCCATATTTTTTGTCCGTCTGCTAAAGCAGATGTGTAGGGAATTCCAGCAAGACCTACATCTCTGCTTTATTGACCTAGTCAAAGCCTATGATACCATCAGTAGGCCTGGGCTCTGGGTTGTTCTTCGTGCTTTTGGAGTCCCTGACCCTCTGCTCACGATCATTAAGGACCTTCATGATGGTGAGCGAGCCCGGGTAAAACTACGTGGCCGGGAGTCAGAGCCATTCCCTGTACACCTTGGGGTGCAACAGGGATGTCCTCTGGCTCCCACATTATTTAACATCTATTTTGACCACGTAGTTCGTGAAGCCTTCAATAGCTGTACCGGGGGAATCTCCATATGGTACAGATATAATGGGAGGCTGATCGATGCCCGGGTGCGGTCAAGGGATGGCTCCCTATTGGTCAACCACGTTATGTATGCCGATGATTTGGTAATAGCCGCTCATTCAGAGGAGGAGTTGGAGACGCTGCTGCTGAGACAGGAGCGTGCCACTAAGAGGTGGGGCCTTACCATCAGCCCCACCAAAACTAAGCACCTGCCTGGGTATTTTGTACCATCGGACACCCCACCCCCACAACTCCCAATCGATGATGGGGCAATTGTGGAGAGAGTGGAGAGTTTCCCATACCTGGGCAGTGTGCTTATGACCGGCTCCAGTTCAACAGCAGAGGTCTCACTCCGAATCAGTCGAGCGGCGATATCTTTTCATCGGTTGCGTAACGCTGTGTGGAAGCTACCTGGTCTGTCACTCCGCACTAAGCTTCAGGTCTTCTCGGCCACGGTCATTCCCTCCCTTCTCAACGCTTGCGAAATGTGGACCCCCTTAATGGAGCATCTTCACCGGTTGGAAACATTTAGGCTGGCCTGCCTACGATCCATCCTGGGTTCAACCAGGCTGGATTGTGTGAGGAGCTCACAAATCCTTGAAAGATCTGGGCAAGGTCCCATCGGTGAGCTCCTCCGGCAGGCAAGGCTGCGTTGGCTGGGTCATGTAGCCCGCATGCCCAGCCACCGCATCCCGAAACAGCTTTTGTTCGGTCGGATCGAGGGGGCTAAACGGGCGCTGCACGGGCTGGAGAAGAGATGGAGTGATGTGGTACAGGAGGACGTGGAGCTGAGTGGACTTGCCGATGACTGGTACCAGCGGTGTCAAGATCGGCCTCTGTGGAGCAGGCTCGTGAAGGACGCTACTGGGTAGTTGGAGGCAGTCGCCCTCCAACAACAACGGAGGGCGGAGGAGCGACGCTCACAACAACGAGCGGAGCGCCGGGTGGCTAAAGCACAGCAGGTTGGCACAGTAGGGGGCACAGGTGGTGCATCAGCCAGTCATCTCAGTCAGTCGACCCGTGGCACCTGGGTCTGCCCCGTGACCTCCTGCCAGCGGGCGTTCGACACTTCACGTGGCCTCAGGGTGCACATAGCCTGGCACAAGCGTCGTGGTGACGTCACCGCCACTTAATGACGAATGGCGGTTGTTGTTGTTGTGAGCGGTGGTGTAGCGGTTAGCGCTACGCTGCGCTACGAACCTGGCGACCCGGGTTCGATTCCCGCTCACGGCCAACACCAGTGACGATTTATCTGAACCGGTCCTGAGCCTCCCCTAGGTCGACTCAGCCTCAAATGAGTACCTGGTGCGGTGTGTAAACATCGCCACTGGGGAGACAAAGGCGGTCGGGCGTGGTGCTGGCCACCCACCCCCTCGTGTACCGTTCCGACCTTCATAGCTGCTACTCGCTAACAGCACTTGCCCCTACAGTCTATTAAGGCTATGTGGGGGATCTTTGTATTTGTGTGTGAGCGCGTGTGAGCGCGTGTGAGCGTGTGAGCGTGTGTGTGAGAGCGTGTGTGTTCCCCTCCTCCCCTCTCTTTCTTTGGAGATGCGGTTCGCGATAAATAAAACAACTGTAACCTTCACATTTTGAAGTGTGAGAGCAATATTAACAACTACTAACCAAAGTAAAAAAAAAACACGAATTTGAATTCACGCCCCTCAAACCGCGTTAACCCATAAGAGCTGTACCACGTGTTCTTGTGCAGGGAAATTGAGTTTTCAGATCTTTACGGACAAAAGTGTCGTCTCTTTGTGTTTCTCCCTTGTGATGGGACTTTGTAGGATTAACTTTGAGATTTATAAGGGGCACGGGGTGACCAATAAGGTCTGAGTTGGTCTGTAATAATGTAGGGCACTGATACTGGTATGAACGAAGTTGTAAACTGAGTGTACCAGCCTGCAATAGATTAATGTGTCCGTCCGTCCGTCCCCTTTCAATACTTTAACGAAGTGAAATCTCGTGCTGTTGGATGTGTAAAATCAGCAATAGACAGCGCAGAGACTTGATGTCTTATTGCACCCAAACATTTGGAAGTCACATCATCTCATTTGCGAACTTCGCTTTTGGGGATGTGGCAAATTCACACACAGCCCACAACCGAATACCATTCGCGAGGCGCAGTTCGAAGGCACCGTGACGTCACTTTGCCAATGTTCCTACCAGCCCACCCTGCAGGGACCGTGTTAAAGGGGTTGACAGGTATGTATAGTAGTGTAGTGTATAGTAGTGTAGTGTATAGTAGTGTATAGTGTAGTGTATAGTAGTGTAGTGTATAGTAGTGTAGTGTATAGTAGTGTAGTGTGTAGTAGTGTATAGTGTAGTGTAATGTGTAGTGTATAGTAGTGTGTAGTGTATAGTGTAGTGTGTAGTAGTGTATAGTAGTGTAGTGTATAGTGTAGTGTATAGTGTAGTGTATAGTAGTGTATAGTGTAGTGTATAGTGTAGTGTATAGTGTAGTGTATAGTAGTGTGTAGTGTATAGTGTAGTGTGTAGTAGTGTATAGTAGTGTAGTGTATAGTGTAGTGTATAGTGTAGTGTATAGTAGTGTATAGTGTAGTGTATAGTGTAGTGTATAGTGTAGTGTATAGTAGTGTATAGTGTAGTGTATAGTGTAGTGTATAGTGTAGTGTATAGTAGTGTATAGTGTAGTGTATAGTGTAGTGTATAGTGTACAGGGTCGTGTAGGGCACTGATAAAGGGTTGACAGGGATGCACCCTGAGCAGGACTGCTAACCCCTGACACGCTCGGGAGATAGCGAACCCGCCTCCCTGCTTCTGGCGTTCCTCCCCCTCCTCCCCCTCCTCCTCCTCCTCCCGTGAGCGCCGCGCTCGGACATTCATCTCGCTTCGACAGAAAGTCGTGGTGCCGGCCGCTGCACCGTCGCTGGGCGTGCGTAGGTCGGGACGTGCGTAGGTCGGGACGTGCGTAGGTCGGGACGTGCGTAGGTCGGGACGTGCGTAGGTCGAGACGTGCGTAGGTCGGGACGTGCGTAGGTCGGGACGTGCGTAGGTCGGGACGTGCGTAGGTCGGGACGTGCGTAGGTCGGGACGTGCGTAGGTCGGGACGTGCGTAGGTCGGGACGTGCGTAGGTCGGGACGTGCGCAGGTCGAGAATGTGAGATTTGGAGAGCGCCACGAGTCGGTTCGGGAGTCTGTTGGAGAGCCTCGTGACGCGCTAGCGGCCACGGCTCCCAGCAGCTGCGCGCGCACGGCCGGCAACAGCTGCTGGGAGCCGCCTGGAAATCCCGCAGCCATGACTCACGCGCTGTGCGGCGCAGCCGCAAACACGCCCCCACCCTCTCCCCCTCTGTGCCACCCCTCTCCTCGACCCCCATCTATGCAACCCCCCTCTCCACTCCCCCTCTCCACTCCCCCTCTCCACTCCCCCCCTCTCCACTCCCCCCCTCTCCACTCCCCCCCCCCACTCTCCACCCCCCCACTCTCCACTCCCCCCTCTCCACTCCCCCCCCCTCTCCACCCCCCCTCTCCACTCCCCCCCCCTCTCCACCCCCCCCCCCTCTCCACCCCCCCTCTCCACTCCCCCCTCTCCACTCCCCCCCTCTCCACCCCCCCCCCCCCATTCTCCACTCCCCCTCTCCACTCCCCCCACTCTCCACTCCCCCCCCCACTCTCCACTCCCCCCCCTCTCCACCCCCCCCTCTCCACTCCCCCCCCTCTCCACTCCCCCTCTCCACTCCCCCCCACTTTCCACTCCCCCCCCCACTCTCCACTCCCCCCCCTCCACTCCCCCCCCATCTCCACCCCCCCCACTCTCCACTCCCCCTCTCCACTCCCCCCCCTCTCCACTCCCCCCCCATCTCCACTCCCCCCCCCCCCTCTCTACGCCCCCCTCTCCGCCCCCGCCCGCCCTCCTCTCCGTTCTGGCTCAAATCCAGCACGGGTTTTCCCCACGACCCCCCCACCACCCCCCCACCCCCCCCCCCCCCACTTTTCCCATCGTCTCCATCTGAGGCTGAAGTCACCACTGGAGCGGTCGCTTCTCTTTCCCCCTTGCCAGGCCTCAGAGGCCGTGGTGCTGGGGGTGGGGGGGGGGCGGTGTTGAGATGCAGCGGCTGGGAATCCCTCAAGCAAGTCACCGATTGACCGCGATTGGCCAGTAACAACCAATCGATCGTCGTATGGGTCGACCCATCGATGAACCACCAACTTACCAAAACCATAAGTCACGTGAGTGACCGAAGCGACGGGTCCAACCAATTGATTAACAACAAATTAACTTTGTAGATAATGAATTAATTTAGTAACTAATGAACCAATCAAGCAACCAATCCAACCAATCAGCCAACATAATTAAGCCGTGTCTGAAAAATTAAACAATCAAATAACCAATCATGCAGTTAATCAGTTAGCCAATTAACCGATCGATTAATTGACCAATAGGGACACAAGTGGGAAGTTAAAATATTACAAATAGCAAAGATGATCAATAAAAAAATGCCCATACGGTTTGGTTTGGGACTTGTTCGACCAAACTATGTACAAATGAACCAGAGGGAGTGGAAATTATTAACACATGCAATAGGTGGAGGCTGAGAATGAATCCTACTGGGTGGAAGCTATTAATTAATCCTACTGGGTGGAAGCTATGAATTAATCCTACAGAGTGGAAGCTATGAATGAATCCTACTCGGTGGAAGCTATGAAATAATCCGACTGGGTTGAAGCTATGAATGAATTCTACTTGGTGGAAGCTATGAAATAATCCGACTGGGTTGAAGCTATGAATTAATCTTTCTGGGTGGAAGCTATGAATTAATCCTACTGGGTGGAAGCTATGAATGAATCCTACTGGGTGGAAGCTATGAAATAATCCTACTGGGTTGAAGTTATGAATGAATCCTACTGGGTTGAAGCTATGAATGAATCCTACTGGGTGGAAGCTATGAAGTAATCCTACTGGGTGGAAGCTATGAATGAATCCTACTGGGTGGAAGCTATGAAAAATTCATAATGGGTTGAAGCTATGAATGCATTTTACTGGGTTGAAGCTTTGAATTAATCCTACTCGGTGGAAGCTATGAAATAATCCGACTGGGTTGAAGCTATGAATGAATTCTACTTGGTGGAAGCTATGAAATAATCCGACTGGGTTGAAGCTATGAATGAATCTTTCTGGGTGGAAGCTATGAATTAATCCTACTGGGTGGAAGCTATGAATGAAACTGAGTGTAAGCTATGAATTAATCCTACTGGGTGGACGCTATGAATTCATCCTGCTAATAGAAGCTATGAATGAATCTTACTGGGTGGAAGCTATGAGATAATCCTACTGAGTGGAAGCTACGAATGAATCCTACTGGGTGGAAGCTATGAATGAATCCTACTTTTTGGAAGCATGAATTCATCCTCCTGGGTGGAAGCTATGAATTAATCCTACTGCAGGGAAGCTTTGAATTAATCCTACTGGGTGGAAGCTATTAATTAATCCAACTTGGTGGAAGCTATGAATTATATCCTACTGGGAGGAAGCTATGAGATAATCCTACTGAGTGGAAGCTACGAATGAATCTTACTGGGTGGAAGCTATGAATGAATCCTACTTTTTGGAAGCATGAATTCATCCTCCTGGGTGGAAGCTATGAATTAATCCTACTGCAGGGAAGCTTTGAATTAATCCTACTGGGTGGAAGCTATTAATTAATCCAACTTGGTGGAAGCTATGAATTATATCCTACTGGGAGGAAGCTATGAATTAAATCCTAATGGGTAGAAGCTATGAATGAATCCTACTGGGTGGAAGCTATGAATTAATCCTACTTGGTGGAAGCTATGAATGAATTTTACTGGGTGGAAGCGATCAATGACTCATACTCGGGGAAAGTTATGAATAAATCCTACTGGGTGGAAGCTATGAATGAATCCTACTGGGTGGAATCTATGAATTAATCCTCCTGGGTGGAAGCTATGAATTAATCCTACTGGATGTAAGCTATGAATAAATCCTACTGGGTGGAAGCTATGAATTAATCCTACTTGGTGGAAACTATGAATTAAATCCTACTGGGTGGAAGCTATGAATTAATCCTACTTGGTGGAAGCTATGAATTAAATCCTACTGGGTGGAAGCTATGAATGAATCCTACTGGGTTGAAGCTATGAATTGATCCAACTGGGTGGAAGCTATGAATTAATCCTACTGGGTGGAAGCTATGAATGAATCCTACTGGGTGCAAGCTATGAATTAATCATACTGGGTGGAAGCTATGAATGAATCTTACTGGATGGAAGCTATGAATTCATCCTGCTGAGTGCAAGCTATGAATGGATCTTACTGAGTGGAAGCTATGAATTAAATCCTACTGGATGGAAGCTATGAATTAAATCCTACTGGGTGGAAGCTATGAATTAAATCCTACTAGGTAGAAGCTATGAATTAATCCTACTTGGTGGAAGCTATAAATGAATCCTACTGGGTGGAAGCTATGAATTAATCCTGCTGGGTGGAAGCTATGAATTAAATCCTACTGGGTGGAAGCTATGAATTAAATCATACTGCGTGGAAGCTATGAATTAATCCTACTTAATGGAAGCTATGAATTAATCCTACTGGGTGGAAGCAATGAATTAATCCTACTGGGTGGAAGCTATGAATTAATCTTACTGGGTGGAAGCTATGAATTCATCCTAATGGGTGGAAGCCATTAATTAAATCCTACTGGGTGGAAGCTACGAATTATATCCTACTGGGTGGAAGCTATGAATCAATCCTACTTGGTGGAAGTCATGAATTAATCCTACGTGGTGGAAGCTATGAATGAATCCTACTGGATTGAAGCTATGAATTAATCCTACTGAGTGGACGCTATGAATTAATCCTACTGGGTGGAAGCTATGAATGGATCCCACTGCGGGGAAGCTATGAATTAATCTTACTGGGTGGAAGCTATGAATTCATCCTACTGCGTGGAAGCTATGAATGAATCCTACTGCGTGGAAGCTATGAATAAATCTTACTGGGTGGAAGCTATGAATGAATCCGACTGCGTGGAAGCTATGAATGAATCTTACTGGGTGGAAGCTATGAATGAATCAAACTGGGTGGAAGCTATTAATTAATCCTACTGGGTGGAAGCTATGAATTAATCCTACTTGGTGGAAGCTATGAATTAAATCCTACTGGGTGGAAGCTATGAATTAATCCTACTGGGTGGAAGCTATGAATTAATCTTACTGGGTGGAAGCTATGAATTCATCCTACTGCGTGGAAGCTATTAATGAAATCCTACTGGTTGGAAGCTACAAATTAAATCCTATTGGGTGGAAGCTATGAATTAATCCTACTTCGTGGAAGCTATGAATTAATCCTACTTGGTGGAAGCTATGAATGAATCCTACTGGGTTGAAGCTATGAATTAATCCTACTTGGTGGAAGCTATGAATTGATCTTGCTGGGTGGAAGCTATGAATGAATCTTAATGGGTGGAAACTATGAATGAATCCCACTGCGTGGAAGCTATGAATGAATCCTACTGGGTGGAAGCTATGAATTAATCTCACTGTGTGGAAGCTATGAATGGATCTTACTGGGTGGAAGCTATGAATTAATCTTACTGGGTGGAAGCTATGAATTCATCCTACAGGGTGGAAGACATTAATTAAATCCTACTGGGTGGAAGCTACGAATTAATTCCTACTGGGTGGAAGCTATGAATCAATCCTACTTGGTGGAAGTCATGAATTAATCCTACCTGGTGGAAGCTATGAATGAATTCTACTGGATTGAAGCTATTAATTAATCCTAATGAGTGGAAGCTATGAATGAATCCTACTGGGTGGAAGCTATGAATGGATCCCACTGCGTGGAAGCTATGAATTAATCTTACTGGGTGGAAGCTATGAATTCATCCTACTGCGTGGAAGCTATGAATGAATCCTACTGCGTGGAAGCTATGAATACATCTTACTGGGTGGAAGCTATGAATGAATCCGACTGCGTGGAAGCTATGAATGAATCTTACTGGGTGGAAGCTATGAATGAATCCAACTGGGTGGAAGCTATGAATTAATCCTACTGGGTGGAAGCTATGAATTAATCTTACTGGGTGGAAGCTATGAATTTATCCTACTTGGTGGAAGCTATAATTAAATCCTACTGGGTGGAAGCTACGAATTATATAATATTGGGTGGAAGATATGAATTAATCCTACTTCATGGAAGCTATGAATTAATCCTACTTGGTGGAAGTTATGAATGAATCTTACTGGGTTGAAGCTATGAATTAATCCTACTTGGTGGAAGCTATGAATTAATCTTGCTGGGTGGAAGCTATGAATGAATCCTACTGGGTGGAAGCTATGAATTAATCTCACTGTGTGGAAGCTATGAATGAATCTTACTGGGTGGAAGCTATGAATGAATCCCACTGCGTGGAAGCTATGAATGAATCCTACTGGGTGGAAGCTATGAATGAATCCTACTGGGTGGAAGCTATGAATGAATCTTACTGGGTGGAAGCTATGAATTCATCCTACTGGGTGGAAGCTATTAATTAAATACTACTGGGTGGAAGCTATGAATTAAATTCTACTGCGTGGAAGCTATGAATTAATCCTACTTTGTGGAAGCTATGAATTAAATCCTACTGGGTGGAAAGTATGAATTAATCCTACTGGGTGGAAGCTATGAATGAATCTTACTGGGTGGAAGTTATGAATTCATTCTACTGGGTGGCAGCTATTAATTAAATCCTACTGGGTGGAAGCTACGAATTAAATCCTACTGGGTGGAAGCTATGAATTAATCCTACTTGGTGGAAGCTCTGAATTAATCCTACCTGGTGGAAGCTATGAATGAATCCTACTGGATTGAAGCTATGAATTAATCCTACTGAGTGGAAGCTATGAATGAATCCTACTGGGTGGAAGCTATGAATGAATCCCACTGCGTGGAAGCTATGAATTAATGTTACTGGGTGGAAGCTATGAATTCATCCTACTGGGTGGAAGCTATGAATGAATCCTACTGCGTGGAAGCTATTAATGAATCTTACTGGGTGGAAGCTATGAATGAATCCGACTGCGTGGAAGCTGTGATTGAATCTTACTGGGTGGAAGCTATGAATTAATCCTAGTTGGTGGAAGCTATGAATTAAATCCTACTGGTTTGAAGCTATGAATTCATTCTAGTTGGTGGAAGCTATGAATGAATATTCCTGGGTGGAAGCTATGAATTCATCCTACTGGGTGGAAGCTATACATTAAATCCTACTGGGTGGAAGCTACTAATTAAATCCTACTGGGTGGAAGCTATTAATTAATCCTACTTGGTGGAAGCTATGAAATAATCCTACTTGGTGGAAGCTATGAATGAATCCTACTGGGTTGAAGCTATGAATTAATTCTAGTTGGTGGAAGCTATGAATGAATATTCCTGGGTGGAAGCTATGAATTCATCCTACTGGGTGGAAGCTATACATTAAATCCTACTGGGTGGAAGCTACTAATTAAATCCTACTGGGTGGAAGCTATGAATTAATCCTACTTGGTGGAAGCTATGAATTAATCCTACTTGGTGGAAGCTATGAATGAATCCTACTGGGTTGAAGCTATGAATTAATCCTACGCGGTGGAAGCTATGAATTAATCTTGGTGGGTGGATGCTATGAATTAATCCTACTGGGTGGAAGCTATGAATGAAAACCACTGGGTGGAAGCTATTAATTAATCCTACTGGGTGGAAGCTATGAATGAATCCCACTGCGTGGAAGCTATGAATGAATCCTACTGGGTGGAAGCTATACATGAATCCTACTGTGTGGAAGCTATGAATGAATCCTACTGGGTGTAAGCTATGAACGAAATCCTACTGGGTGAAGCTATGAATGAATCCTACTGGGTGGAAGCTATGAATGAAACTGAGTGGAAGCTAATAATGAATCCTGCTGGGTGGAGGCTATGAATGAATCCTGCTAGGTGGAGGCTATGAATGAATCTTACTGGGTGGACGCTATGAATGAAACTGAGTGGAAGCTATGAATGAATCCTGCTGGGTGGAAGCTATGAATGAATCCGACTGGTTGGAAGCTATGAACGAATCCTACTGGGTGAAGGTATGAATGAATCCTACTGGGTGGAAGCTATGAATGAATCTTACTGGGTGGAAGCTATGAATGAAACGTGAGTGGAAGCTATGAATGAATCCTACTGGGTGAAGCTATGAATGAATCCTACTGGGTGGAAGCTATGAATAAATCTTACTGGGTGGAAGCTATGAATGAATCCTACTGGGTGGAAGCTATGAATGAAACTGAGTGGAAGCTATGAATGAATCCTGCTGGGTGGAGGCTATGAATGAATCCTGCTGGGTGGAGGCTATGAATGAATCCTGCTGGGTGGCGGCTATGAATATATCTTATTGGGTGGACGCTATGAATAAAACTGAGTGGAAGCTATGAATGAATCCTGCTGGGTGGAGGCTATGAATTAATCCTGCTCGGTGGAGGCTATGAATCAATCCTGCTGGGTTGAGGGTATGAATGAATCCTGCTGGGTGGAGGCTATGAATGAATCTTACTGGGTGGACGCTATGAATGAAACTGAGTGGAAGCTATGAATGAATCCTGCTGGGTGGAGGCTATGAATGAATCCTGCTGGGTGGAGCCTATGAATGAATCCTGCTGGGTGGAGGCTATGAATGAATCTTACTGGGTGGACGCTATGAATGAAACTCAGTGGAAGCTATGAATGAATCCTGCTGGGTGGAGGCTATGAATGAATCTCACTGGGTGGACGCTATGAATGAAACTGAGTGGAAGCTATGAATGAATCCTGCTGGGTGGAGGCTATGAATACATCTTACTGGGTGGACGCTATGAATGAAACTAAGTGGATGCTATGAATGAATTCTGCTGGGTGGAGGCTTTGAATGAATCTTACTGGGTGGAAGCTATGAATGAAACTGTGTGGAAGCTATGAATGAATCCTGCTGGGTGGAGACTATGAAAGAAACTGATTGGACGCTATGATTGAATACTGATGGGTTAAGGCTATGAATGAATCTTACTGGGTGGACGCTATGAATGAATCCTGCTAGGTGGAGGCTATGAATGAATCTTACTGGGTGGACGCTATGAATGAAACTGAGTGGAAGCTATGAATGAATCCTGCTGGGTGGAAGCTATGAATGAATCCGACTGGTTGGAAGCTATGAACGAATCCTACTGGGTGAAGGTATGAATGAATCCTACTGGGTGGAAGCTATGAATGAATCTTACTGGGTGGAAGCTATGAATGAAACGTGAGTGGAAGCTATGAATGAATCCTACTGGGTGAAGCTATGAATGAATCCTACTGGGTGGAAGCTATGAATAAATCTTACTGGGTGGAAGCTATGAATGAATCCTACTGGGTGGAAGCTATGAATGAAACTGAGTGGAAGCTATGAATGAATCCTGCTGGGTGGAGGCTATGAATGAATCCTGCTGGGTGGAGGCTATGAATGAATCCTGCTGGGTGGCGGCTATGAATATATCTTATTGGGTGGACGCTATGAATAAAACTGAGTGGAAGCTATGAATGAATCCTGCTGGGTGGAGGCTATGAATTAATCCTGCTCGGTGGAGGCTATGAATCAATCCTGCTGGGTTGAGGGTATGAATGAATCCTGCTGGGTGGAGGCTATGAATGAATCTTACTGGGTGGACGCTATGAATGAAACTGAGTGGAAGCTATGAATGAATCCTGCTGGGTGGAGGCTATGAATGAATCCTGCTGGGTGGAGCCTATGAATGAATCCTGCTGGGTGGAGGCTATGAATGAATCTTACTGGGTGGACGCTATGAATGAAACTCAGTGGAAGCTATGAATGAATCCTGTTGGGTGGAGGCTATGAATGAATCTCACTGGGTGGACGCTATGAATGAAACTGAGTGGAAGCTATGAATGAATCCTGCTGGGTGGAGGCTATGAATACATCTTACTGGGTGGACGCTATGAATGAAACTAAGTGGATGCTATGAATGAATTCTGCTGGGTGGAGGCTTTGAATGAATCTTACTGGGTGGAAGCTATGAATGAAACTGTGTGGAAGCTATGAATGAATCCTGCTGGGTGGAGACTATGAAAGAAACTGATTGGACGCTATGATTGAATACTGATGGGTTAAGGCTATGAATGAATCTTACTGGGTGGACGCTATGAATGAATCTGAGTGGAAGCTATGAATGAATCCTGCTGGGTGGAGGCTATGAATGAATCTCACTGGGTGGACGCTATGAATGAAACTGAGTGGAAGCTATGAATGAATCCTACTGGGTGAAGCTATGAATGAATCCTACTGGGTGGAAGCTATGAATGAATCTTACTGGGTGGAAGCTATGAATGAATCCTACTGGGTGGAAGCTATGAATGAAACTGAGTGGAAGCTATGAATGAATCCTGCTGGGTGGAGGCTATGAATGAATCCTGCTGGGTGGAGGCTATGAATGAATCCTGCTGGGTGGCGGCTATGAATATATCTTATTGGGTGGACGCTATGAATAAAACTGAGTGGAAGCTATGAATGAATCCTGCTGGGTGGAGGCTATGAATTAATCCTGCTCGGTGGAGGCTATGAATCAATCCTGCTGGGTTGAGGGTATGAATGAATCCTGCTGGGTGGAGGCTATGAATGAATCTTACTGGGTGGATGCTATGAATGAAACTGAGTGGAAGCTATGAATGAATCCTGCTGGGTGGAGGCTATGAATGAATCCTGCTGGGTGGAGGCTATGAATGAATCCTGCTGGGTGGAGGCTATGAATGAATCTTACTGGGTGGACGCTATGAATGAAACTCAGTGGAAGCTATGAATGAATCCTGCTGGGTGGAGGCTTTGAATGAATCTCACTGGGTGGACGCTATGAATGAAACTGAGTGGAAGCTATGAATGAATCCTGCTGGGTGGAGGCTATGAAAGAAACTGATTGGACGCTATGATTGAATACTGATGGGTTAAGGCTATGAATTAATCTTACTGGGTGGACGCTATGAATGAATCTGAGTGGAAGCTATGAATGAATCCTGCTGGGTGGAGGCTATGAATGAATCTCACTGGGTGGACGCTATTAATGAAACTGAGTGGAAGCTATGAATGAATCCTGCTGGGTGGAGGCTATGAATACATCTTACTGGGCGGACGCTATGAATGAAACTGTGTGGAAGCTATGAATGAATCCTGCTGCGTGGAGACTATGAAAGAAACTGAGTGGACGCTATGATTGAATACTGATGGATTAAGGCTATGAATGAATCTTACTGGGTGGACGCTATGAATGAATCTGAGTGGAAACTTTGAATGAATCCTGCTGGGTGGAGGCTATGAAATAAACTGAGTGGAAGCTATGAATGAATACTGCTGGGTGGAGGCTATGAATGAATCTTACTGGGTCGATGCTATGAATGAAACTTAGTGGAAGCTATGAATGCATCCTGCTGGGTGGAGGCTATGAATGAAATCTTACTGGGTGGACGCTATGAATGAAATTGAGTGGAAGTTATGAATGAATCCTGCTGGGTGGAAGCTATGAATGAATCTTACTGGGTGGACGCTATGAATGAAACTGAGTGGAAGCTATGCATGAATCTTACTGGGTGGATGCTATGAATGCAACTGAGTGGAAGCTATGAATGAATACTGCTGGGTGGAGGCTATGAATGCATCTTACTGGGTCGACGCTATGAATGAAACTGAGTGGAAGCTATGAATGAATCCTGCTGGGTGGAGGCTATGAATGAATCTTACTGGGTGGACGCCATGAATGAAACTGAGTGGAAGCTATGAATGAATCCTGCTGGGTGGAAGCTATGAATGAAACTGAGTGGAAGCTATGAATGAAACGGAGTGGAAGCTATGAATGAAACTGGTGGATGCTATGAATGAAACTGAGTGGAAGCTATGAATGAAACTGGGTGGACGCTATGAATTAAACTGAGTGGAAGCTATGAATGAATTCTGCTGGGTGGAGGCTATGAATGAATCCTGCTGGGTGGAGTCTATGAATGAATCCTGCTGGGTGGAGGCTATTAATGAAACTGAGTGAAAGCTATGAATGAATCCTGCTGGATGGAGGCTATGAATGAAACTGAGTGGAAGCTATGAATTAATCCTGCTGGGTGGACGCTATGAATGAAACTGAGTGAAAGCTATGAATGAATCCCGCTGGATGGAGGCTATGAATTAATCCTGTGCGGGACGCTCGCAGATCTGTCCATTGCCCCACGTATTAAACGATTGGCCCGCCAAAGCAAATATCACAGAACTACTTCTGAGACTCTTTATTCAAGTTATCTCTGGTAGAGGGTGAGTGAAGGATGGGTGGTGGTGGGTGGGTGAGTGAAGGGTGGGTGGTGGTGGATGGGTGCAGAGAGCGTGGAGCCTAGTGGGTGGAGCGTGGTGGATGGTGATTGGTGGTTGGTGGTCGAGGGTGGAGGGTGGTGATGGATTGGTGGGTGCAGAGTGGTTGCTGGTGGGTGGGTGGAGGGTGAGTGATGGGTGGTGGGTGGTAGAGGGTGGTGGTGGTGGTGGGTGGTAGCGGGTGGTGGTGGGTGGTGGTAGAGGGTGGTGGTGGGGTGGGTGCCTGCAGAGTGGCTGGTCGTGGTGGGTGGCTGGTCGTGGTGGGTGGGTGCAGAGTGGCTGCTGGTGGGTGACTGGACGCCGAGCTGCTGCTGCTGCTGCTGCTGCTGTTGCGCGGTGCCACCTTGCAGGTGGCGCTTGGCACGGAGGAATCCGACGCAGAGGCGCAGCACGGACAGCTTGTCCAGCTTGCACGACAGCGAGCGCGGCAGGGGCAGCGCGGCCGCCAGCCGCTCCAGCTCGGCGTTCAGTCGCTGGCGGTGGCGCTTCGAGGCGCTGCCGTTGCTCGAATCGTCGGGCGGCGAAGGGACCGGCCTGGTGGGGGTGCGGTGGGGGTGGTGAGTGAGTGGATTGCTGGGTGGGTGAATTACTGGGTGAGTGGATTACTGGGTGGGTGAATTACTGGGTGGGTGAATTACTGAGTGAGTGAATTGCTGTGTGGGTGAATTGCTGGGTGAGTGAATTACTGGGTGAGTGAATTACTGGGTGGGTGAATTACTGGGTGAGTGAATTGCTGGGTGAGTGAATTACTGGGTGAGTGAATTACTGGGTGAGTGAATTACTGGGTGGGTGAATTACTGAGTGAGTGAATTGCTGGGTGAGTGAATTGCTGGGTGAGTGAATTACTGAGTGAGTGAATGGATTACTGAGTGAGTGAATTACTGAGTGAGTGAATTGCTGGGTGAGTGAATTACTGAGTGAGTGAATGACTTACTGAGTGAATTACTGAGTGAGTGAATTACTGAGTGAGTGAATTACTGGGTGAATGGTTTACTGAGTGAATGACTGACTTACTGAGTGAATGACTGCCTTACTGAGTGAATGGCTGACTTACTGAGTGAGTGAATTACTGGGTGAATGGCTTACTGAGTGAATGGCTTAGTGAATGACTGACTTACTGAGTGAGTGAATTGCTGAGTGAATGGCTTACTGAGTGAACGAATTACTGAGCGAATTACTTACTGAGTGAATGACTTACTTACTGAGTGAATGACTTACTGAGTGAATGAATTACTGAGTGAGTGAATTACTGAGTGAATGGGTTACTGAGTGAATGACTTACTTACTGAGTGAATGACTGACTTACTGAGTGAATGACTTACTGAGTGAATGGCTTACTGAGTGAGTGGATTACTGAGTGAGTGAATTACTGAGTGAATGGCTTACTGAGTGAATGGCTTACTGAGTGAATAGCTTAGTGAATGGCTGGCTTACTGAGTGAATGACTTACTGAATGAATGACTTACTGAGTGAATGATTGACTTACTGAGTGAATGAATTACTGAGTGAATGGCTTACTGAGTGAATGACTTACTGAGTGAATGACTTAGTGAATGACTGCCTTGCTGAGTGAATGAATTACTGAGTGAATGGCTTAGTTAATGACTGGCTTACTGAGTGAATGACTTACTGAGTGAATGACTGACTTACTGAGTGAATGACTGACTTACTGAGTGACTTATTGAGTGAATGACTGACTGAGTAAATCACTTACTGAGTGACTGACTTACTGAGTGAATGATTAGTGAATGACTGACTTACTGAATGAATGACTTACTGAGTGAATGACTTACTGAATGAATGACGTACTGAGTGAATGACTGAGTGAGTGAATGAACGACTGAGTGTGGTGAATGCATGTCTGAGCGAATGAGTAAATTAGTAAACGACTCAGTGAACGAATGGCTGAGTGATTGAATGATTGAGTGAATGAGTAACTGAGTGAGTGAACGAATGATTGAGTGAACGCAAGACTGAGTGAATGAATTCTTGATTGAATGGGTGACAGAGTGACGGAACGACTGAGTGAACGAATGACTGAGTGACTGAGTGAACGAATGACGGCGTCAACGAGTGGAATGAACGAGGCGACTGAATGAATACCGCTTGGAACTTGGCCTCCTCCTCTTCCGCACTGCATATGTCCCGGTTCCAAGCATGGCCTCGCCACCTGGGCCACAACGCAGCCACGGGTTGTGGTTCACGCAGAGACACAGCTGCTATAGGCTGCTCACGCGTGGAGCAAACGACGCCGTTGTACTGCACTGCACAGGACCCATATTGCACCCCGGCTGGGGCCGTGAACCCGCAGTGGGCCCAGCGTGGTGAAGTATGGTCGAAGCATCTGATGCGAGTCACTTCCGGCCGCCCCCCCCCCCCCCCCCACAATTCATGGGACTCACTCGTCTTCATTGCTCGAGGCTTGAACGAGTTAAGATCAAGACGATGAGAAATAACCCACCCCACACACACACTGACACACACGCAAACACACACACACACACACTCCTCCTCCTACTCCCCCACAACGAGACCCGCAATGGCGTGCACGTGAGGCCCTCGTCCAGCAGTAGATAGATCATGACTGATGATGATGATGGTGGGTGGGTGGGTGGTGGTGATGATGCTGTGTGTTGGTTATGGTCCATTTCCACGTTGTTCCATTATTACAAAAAAAATTACGCTCATAATAATAATCATCATCATTATCATCATCCTGGGTCACGGACTCAATCCACTGCTCTACGAATGTCGTTCCCTCCAAAGTCCAAGTGCCTTGAACGAGTTGCAACAGCACCCAGAGATGTCGGCACGGCACCACGCCCGGCCGCCTTTGTCTGCAGAGTGCGGATTTTTTTTAACACGTTCAAGGCTGAGTCGACCTAGAGGAGTCCCGGTTGAATTGTTTTGTTGTTTAATCCGTCACTGTAATTGGTCGCGAGAGGGGACGCGAACTCGGGTCGACGGCTTCGAAGCGCTAACAACTACAACGATCACTCCCCGATTATAATTAAACACGCACGAATGTTGAAAACGGACGCCTCCACTTACGAACATTCAGAGGTACGAACAAACCCGTCCCGTATGTCCAGTTGCAGCTGTTCGAACCGAGAGACGTAAAGTTCAATTGCCATGCAATAGATGGTGGTTGTGGCATCTACATTTGCAGAACGTGAAGAACCAGTGGCATCTACATCTGCAGAACGTGAAGAACCAGTGGCATCTACATCTGCAGAACGTGAAGAACCAACGGCATCTACATCTGCAGAACGTGAAGAACCAGTGGCATCTACATCTGCAGAACGTGAAGAACCAGTGGCATCTACATCAGCAGAACATGAAGAACCAGTGGCATCTACATCTACAGGATATTTAAAACTTTTAAGCCACCCCCCGTGTTTAAGTGTGCACGCCGTACAACACGTTTGGAATCGACGGGAGTAAAGTTGGGGCATGCGAACAAATCGACTTAAGAAGAGGCCTCTGGAACCTGCCTCGTTCGTACGTAAAGGAGTCCATGCACACCTTATTGAACTGTATGCCCATATATCTATGTATGTATATGCGTGATGATATCTGTCGAAGACAGGCGTAAGTTCTTGTGGATCTGTTTCTTTGACGGCTGTGTCAGATATATTTTTTTCTTTTTTCGAAAGGTGAATCGGCGATTGAAAAGGGGCTCAAACTTCCAAGATGCGAATGAGAGTGACATTTGAGTTGAGTTCGCAAAAGGGAACGTAACAACAATCTGATGAAGGTTGCACAAAAAGAAGGCAGGGAGAGGAGAAGTCGTGGGATCGCACCCAGAGGCACGAGGTAGAGAGGAAGACGCCCCCCGTTACAGACATTGTAGCGACCTGCTCCATACGATAAGTAAGTCCACGTGTTCGTCAATAGCACTGTGTGTGTGTGTGGATGACCTTAAAATCAAAAGTCATTTTGGGCAATGGCCCTTGTTCATAAACCCTTCTTCATTGGGGCATGAAGAAGGGACATTGCCTCAAACGTCGCCCGCTATACACTGCTGATCATGGGTTATCCGGCTGCTTCTGGCGATAGGCACCGTGTAGCGTGACAATAAAAGCAGCTTCCCTTGGGTTCAGTGTTGAATATTATGTACACTACATTATACACTACATACATATTATATACACTACATTATACACTACATACATATTATATACACTACATGATACACTACATACATATTATATACACTACATTATACACTACATTATTCACTACATAAACATACACTACATAATTATTATATACATTACATTACACACTACACATATATTATATACACTACATTATACACTACATAAATATTATATACACTACATATATATTATTTACACTACATTATACACTACATACATATTATATACACTACATACATATTATACACTACATAAATATTACATACACTACATATATATTGTATACACTACATTATACACTACATAAATATTATATACTCTACATTATTCACTACATATATTATATACACTACACTATACTCTACATATATTATATACACTACACTATACACTACATAATTATTATATACACTACATTATACACCAAATAAATATTATATACACTACATTATACACATATTCTTTGGTTTTTTCGGTAAAGTCACGTAGAATGAGAATAAAATAATAAATTGATAAAATAAAATAACACAATAATATTCTCACGACGTTTCGGCCACAACACAAGCGGCCTTCATCAGGTGAAGGGACGAGACTGTCTGGAGGACATCAAATAAATATTATATACACTACATTATACACCAAATAAAGATTATATACACTACATCAATATTATATACACTACATTATACACCAAATAATATTATATACACTACATTATACACTACATAAATATTATATACACTACATTATACGCCAAATAATATTATATACACTACATACATATTATATACACTACATTATACACTACATAAATATTACATACACTACATTATACACTACATAAATATTATATACACTACATTATACACCGAATAAATATTATATACACTACATTATACACTACATATATATTATATACACTACATTATACACTACACACATATTATATACACTACATTATACACTACACACATATTATATACACTACATTATACATTACATAAATATTATATACACTACATTATACACTACATAAATATTATATACACTACATTATACACTACATAAACATTATATACACTACATTATACACCAAATAAATATTATATACACTACATTATACACTACATATATTATATATACTACATTATACACTACATTATACACTACATATATATTATATACACTACATTATACACTACATAAATATTATATACACTACATTATACACCAAATAAATATTATATACACTACATTATACACTACATATTATATACACTACACTATACACTACATAAATATTATATACACTACATTATACACCAAATAAATATTATATACACTACAAATAATATATTCACTACATTATACACTCCATAAATATTATATATACTACATTATACACCACATAAATGTTCTAAACACTATATTATACTCTACGTAAATAGTATATACACTACATACACATTATATACACTACATACAACTTACTACTTACAAACCAGTCTGGGTCACGGATTTACTCACTCACCTGGGTCACTGACTCACTCACCTGGTCACTCACTCACCTGGTCACTCATTCATTCACCTGGGTCACAGACTCATTCACCTGGTCACTTACTCATTCACCTGGGTCACAGACTCACTCACCTGGTCACTCACTCACATGGTCACTCACTCACCTAGTCACTCATTCACCTGGGTCACAGACTTACTCACCTGGTCACTCACTCATTCACCTGGGTCACGGACTCACTCACCTGGATCACTCACTCACCTAGTCACTCACTCATTCACCTGAGTCACGGACTCACTCACCTGGTCACTTACTCACCTGGTCAGTCACTCACCTAGTCACTCATTCACCTGGGTCACAGACTCACTCACCTAGTCACTCACTCATTCACCTGGGTCACGGACTCACTCATCTGGATCACTCACTCACCTGGTCACTCATTCACTCACCTAATCGCTCACTCGCCTAGTCACTCACTCATTCACCTGGTCACTCACTTATTCACCTGGGTCACAGACTCACTCACCTGGTCACTTACTCACCTAGTCACTCATTCACCTGGGTCACGGACTCACTCACCTGGTCACTCACTCACCCGGTCACTCACTCACTCACTCACCTGGGTCACGGACTCACTCACCTGGTAACTCACTCACCTGGTCACTCACTCACCTAGTCACTCACTCATTCACCTGGGTCACAGACTCACTCACCTGGTCACTCACCTAGTCACTCATTCACCTGGGTCACAGACTCACTCACCTGGTCACTCACCTAGTCACTCACTCACTCACTCACCTGGTCACTCACTCACCTGGTCACTCACTCACCTGGACACTCACTCACACGGACCCACCTCCCACGAGCTTCTTCTCGCTTGACCCAGCCCACGCGATCTTCAGGACGGAGCTGACCCTCGGAGGAACGACACGAAATGAACTAATGAATGAGTTAGGGAGTGAGTGAATGCGTGAGTGAGTGAGTGAATGAGTGAGTGGGTGAATGAGTGGGTGGGTGAATGAGTGAGTGGGCGAATGAGTGAGTGGGTGGGTGAATGAATAAGTTAGTGAGTGAATGAGTGGGTGAATGGGTGAATGAGTGAGTGGGTGAATGAGTGAGTGGGTGAATGAGTGAGTGGGTGAATGAGTGGGTGGGTGAATGAGTGGGTGAATGAGTGGATGAATGAGTGAGTGAGTAGGTGAATGAGTGAGTGGGTGAATGAGTGTGTGAATGAGTGAGTGTGTGAATGAGTGAGTGGGTGAATGAGTGAATGGGTGAATGAGTGAGTGGGTGAATGAGTGAGTGGGTGACTGCTTCTGCTCAGTCTGTCTGCTCAGATCCAGCGCCGCAAATCAACTGAACAACTTTGGCGAAATCTCGCCGCGCAACCCCGCAGGAAACAACCCTACGATTGCCCACGCCTCTTACACCACGAATACACCACGCCTCTTACACCACGAACACACCACGCCTCTTACACCACGAACACACCACGCCTCTTACACCACGAATACACCACGCCTCTTACACCACGAACACACCACGCCTCTTACACCACGAACACACCACGCCTCTTACACCACGAACACACCACGCCTCTTACACCACGAATACACCACGCAACTTACACCACGAATACACCACTATACACCACGAACACACCACGCCTCTTACACCACGAATACACCACGCCTCTTACACCACGAATACACCACGCCTCTTACACCACGAACACACCACGCCTCTTACACCACGAACACACCACGCCTCTTACACCACGAATACACCACGCCTCTTACACCACGAACACACCACGCCTCTTACACCACGAACACACCACACCTCTTACACCACGAATACACCACGCCTCATACACCACGAACACACCACGCCTCTTACACCACGAACACACCACACCTCTTACACCACGAATACACCACGCCTCATACACCACGAACACACCACGCCTTTTACACCACGAATACACCACGCCTCATACACCACGAACACACCACGCCTCTTACACCACGAACACACCACACCTCTTACACCACGAATACACCACGCCTCATACACCACGAACACACCACGCCTCTTACACCACGAACACACCACACCTCTTACACCACGAACACACCACGCCTCTTACACCACGAACACACCACGCCTCTTACACCACGAACACACCACGCCTCTTACACCACGAACACACCACGCCTCTTACACCACGAACACACCACGCCTCTTACACCACGAACACACCACGCCTCTTACACCACGAACACACCACGCCTCTTACACCACGAATACACCACGCCTCTTACACCACGAACACACCACGCCTCTTACACCACGAACACACCACGCCTCTAACACCACGCCTCTTACACCACGCCTCTTACACCACGAACACACCACGCCTCTTACACCACGAACACACCACGCCTCTTACACCACGAACACACCCACACCTCTTACACCACTATACACCACGCCTCTTACACCACGAACACACCACGCCTCTTACACCACGAACACACCACGCCTCTTACACCACTATACACCACGCCTCTTACACCACGAATACACCACTATACACCACGAATACGCCACGCCTCTTACACCACGCCACACCACGCCTCTTACACCACGAATACACCACTCAACTTACACCACTATACACCACGCCTCTTACACCACGAATACACCACTATACACCACGCCACTTACACCACGAATACACCACTATACACCACGCCACTTACACCACGAATACACCACTATACACCACGAATACACCACGCCTCTTACACCACGAATACACCACTATACACCACGTCTCTTACACCAAGCCACTTACACCACAAATACACCACGCCTCTTACACCACTCTTACACCACGATTCACCACGCCTCTTACACCACAAATACACCACGCCTCTTACACCACGCCACTTACACCACGAATACACCACGCCACTTACACCACTATACACCACGCCTCTAAACCACACCACGCCACACACCACGCCACGCCACACCACACACCACGCCGACAGACCAGCGGTGGCCGGGTGACTCAGAGGCGAGTGACGCCGCTGGGAGTCTGAGTTACAATCCAGTGCCCGGCGACTAAACCCGCATCTCAGGGGCGAGCGAGTCGATGGACTCAGCCCGGTCGCCGATGGCTTTTAAAAATAATAAAAAAGTAATAAGCTCCTTGAAACAAAAAACTAAAAGTTAAACGGTACTGCGAATTTATTTCATTCACGTGGCAAAAATTCCGCGCGCGAGGAATTCAATAGCGGCTTGGCGAACATTCGCCGCTGGTTACTTTTGGTCGTGAGCGGGAACATGAAACGCGATGATAGCCGGGCTGGAAGCGCAGTGCGCCAACCACAGCGCCACCGCTCACCACACCTACCTGGGCACACACGAACAAAGATCCCCCGTGTAGCCTGTGACAGGCTGTAGGGGCAAGTGCTGTTAGCGAGTTATGAAGGCTGGAACGCCACACGAGGGGGTGGGTGGCCAGCACCACGCCCGACCGCCTTTGTCTCCCTAGTGGCGATGTTTACACACCACCGCATCAGGTACTCGTTTGAGGCTGAGTCGACCTAGGAGAGGCCTAGGACCGGTTCAGATAATCGTCACCGGTGTTGGCCATGAGCCAGAATCGAACTTGGGTCGCCGGGGTCGTAGCGCAGCGCAGTGCTGAGCACTACACTACCGCTCCCCACGCACACACAGGTACACACACACACCACACACACCACACACACACACACCACACACACAGACACACACACACCACACACACACACCCCACACACCCCACACACAGACACACACACCACACACACACCCCACACACACACACACACACCACACACACACACCCCACACACCACACACACACCCCACACACACCACACACACCACACACACACACCACACACACCACACACACACCACACACATCACACACACCACACACACACACCACATGTACACACACACACCACACACACCACACACACATCACACACACCACACACACATCACACGTACACACACACACCACACACACCACACGTACACACACACACATACCACACACCACACACACCACACACACCGCACACACCACACACACCACACACACACCACACATACACACCACACACACACAAACACCACATACACACACCACACACACCCACACCACACACACCACACACACCACACACACACCACACATACACACCACACACACACAAACACCACATACACACACCACACACATCCACACCACACACACCACACAACCACACAAACACCACACACACCACACACACAACAACAACCGCCATTCGCCACTAAGTGGCGGTGACGTCACTACGATGCTTGTGCCAGGCTATGTGCACCCTGAGGCCACGTGAAGTGTCGAACGCCCGCTGGCAGGAGGTCACGGGGCAGACCCAGGTGCCACGGGTCGACTGACTGAGATGACTGGCTGATGCACCACCTGTGCCCCCTACTGTGCCAACCTGCTGTGCTTTAGCTATCCGGCGCTCCGCTCGTTGTTCTGAGCGTCGCTCCTCCGCCCTCCGTTGTTGTTGGAGGGCGACTACCTCCAACTGCCCAGTTGCGTCCTTCACGAGCCTCTTCCACAGAGGCCGATCTTTACACCGCTGGTACCAGTCATCGGCAAGTCCACTCAGCTCCACGTCCTCCTGTACCACATCACTCCATCTCTTCTCCAGCCCGTGCCGCGCCCGCTTAGCCCCCTCAATCCGGCCGAACAAAAGCTGTTTCGGCATGCGGTGGCTGGGCATGCCGGCTACATGACCCAGCCATCGCAGCCTTCCCCGCCGGAGGAGCTCACCGATGGGACCTTGCCCAGATGTTTCAAGGATTTTTGAGCTCCTCACACAATCCAGTCTGGTTAAACCCAGGATGGATCGTAGGCAGGCCAGCCAAAATGTTTCTAACCGGCGAAGATGTTCCATTAGGGGGGTCCACGTTTCGCAAGCGTAGAGAAGGGACGGAATGACCGTGGCCGAGAAGATCTGAAGCTTAGTGTGGAGCGACAGACCAGGTAGCTTCCACACAGCGTTACGCAACCGATGAAAAGATATTGCCGCTCGACTGATTCGGAGTGAGACCTCTGCTGTTAAACTGGAGCCAGTCATAAGCACACTGCCCAGGTATGGGAAACTATCCACTCTCTCCACAATCCCAGCCGCAAGCGATGATGAAATTCTCGCTTGCAACTTTCATCAGATAACTGAAACCAGGCCACTTTAGGTTGGAATGGGGTCCTGGGTGTACACCCACCACCGGAGTGGAAGAATGGCAGGCGCATCTTACAGATGACTAGTCGATGGTCAGAGGGCAGATCAGCTCCACGGTAGGTCCTGGTGTCAAGGACATGGGCTCGCATCCGCTGGTCTGTCACTATGTAGTCCAGCAGATGTTCTTGCTTGGACCCGGCATGCATCCATGATGTTGTGTGGATGCGCCGATGCCGGAACAGCGTGTTGGTAATTACAAGCCCATGGGCTGCACAAAAATCTAGCAGCCTCCTACCGTTGTTATTGAGCTGATCTGGCCCATGCCCTCCAATCACTCCAGACCAGGTGCCAGTATCATGACCAACTCGGGCATTGAAGTCACCCAACATGATGACTCTATCCCAAGGGGCCACTTTAGCCAGCACCTGTGACAGGAGGCCATAGAAGGCATCTGACTCATCGACACACACACATACCACACACACACCACACACACTACACACACACCACACACACACCACACACCACACACACATCACACACCACACCACACCACACACACCACACTCATACATTCGTGCAGACTTCTACCAATCCACACGGGAGCGAGCGAACGACGGATGCACATCACGAAACGCGCCCTCGGCAGCCATGCTTGTGGTTGTTACGTCACAAACGTTACGCTCACGTGATAGGGCCGCCCCACCCTCTCCCCACCACGTGGACCGAACGTCAACGTGTGAAGGAATCTCAGCGGGTAGCTCTTCGGTGTCTGCTTCCGCGGACCGTTTCTCTCAGGGTAGGGTGGCGTTCCGCAGACCCTGTGGCGAGAGTTGCGAGCTAGAGAGTTTTCCTCGCATCAAGTAAAAACAATTTGATTGCGATTTTTTTTTAAAAGCAGGGGGAGGAAAAATCGTGCGCACGCATTGGATTCTCGATCGCTCCCCCCACGTTGTGTTTCCCCCCGCTAATGATCTATTGCTGGACATTGACAAGAGAGAAGCTCCATCCAATGAACACGAGAGACAAACCACAGAAGCGCCGAGTAAGCACTGAATAAGGACTAAACTGTGTACTTGTATATACAAAATAGTTTTTTTTGCGTTTTGTTTCGTAATACATTTTATTTATCTAAATATTTTGCTGATTTTTAAAGTGTTACATGAACAGGACAGGTGACATGTTATCATGTAAAGCAACCATAAACGCATGTAAAGAACTAGGTTTACAATTTATGACTAAAACTCTATTATCTACACAATATTCATAGACGTAAAATGTTAAAAACTTAAATATCTTGGGAACAGTAGTCAATCATATTCTTGGTTCTTTCGGTAAAGTCACGTAGAAGGGAAACAATAAAATCATAAAAATATGATTTTTTTTTTAAATATATATTTTTATGATTATTACATATATTAATTTGAATCAAAAGTAGTCAATCAGTTGTTTTCATTGTCATATAATCAGCACATTTAATCTCTGACGCAGACGACGTCTATAACATTGTAGATCAGCGTCATTTAAAACTTTATTTGACGCTTTCGTGACGGCAGGGATTACTCTTTGGTTCTTTCGGTAAAGTCACATAGCAAGAAAATAAATTACCACCTCTCTCTCTGCCACCACCCCCTCGACACAGAGGCATTGTGTCTCTGTGTGTCTGTGTTGTGTGTCTCTCTCTGCGTGTCTATGTTGTGTGTCTCTTTGTGTGTGTCTATGTTGTGTGTCTCTCTGTGTGTCTCTGTGTTGTCTCTCTGTGTGTCTATGTTGTGTGTCTCTCTCTGTCTCTGTGTTGTCTCTCTCTGTGTGTCTATGTTGTGTGTCTCTCTGTGTGTCTCTGTGTTGTCTCTCTGTGTGTCTATGTTGTGTGTCTCTCTCTCTGTGTGTCTATGTTGTGTGTCTCTCTCTGTGTGTCTATGTTGTGTGTCTCTCTCTGTGTGTCTATGTTGTGTGTCTCTCTCTGTGTGTCTATGTTGTGTGTCTCTCTCTGTGTGTATATGTTGTGTGTCTCTCTGTGTGTCTGTGTTGTGTGTTTCTTTCTGTGTGTCTATGTTGTGTGTCTCTCTCTGTGTGTCTATGTTGTGTGTGTCTCTCTCTTTGTGTCTCTGTGTTGTCTCTCTGTGTCTATGGTGTGTGTCTCTCTCTGTCTCTGTGTTGTCTCTCTCTGTGTGTCTATGTTGTGTGTCTCTCTCTGTGTGTCTCTGTGTTGTCTCTCTGTGTGTCTATGTTGTGTGTCTCTCTGTGTGTCTATGTTGTGTCTCTCTCTCTGTGTCTATGTTGTGTGTTTCTGTGTGTCTGTCCTGTGTGTCTCTCTCTGTGTGTCTATGTTGTGTGTCTCTCTCTGTGTGTCTGTGTTGTGTGTCTCTGTGTGTCTGTGTTGTGTGCCTCTCTCTGTGTGTCTCTGTGTGTCTTTCTCTGTGTGTCTATATTGTGTGTCTCTCTCTGTGTGTCTCTGTGTTGTCTCTCTCTGTGTGTCTGTGTTGTGTGTCTCTCTGTGTGTGTCTGTGTTGTCTCTATCCGTGTGTCTATGTTGTGTGTCTCTCTCTCTGTGTCTATGTTGTGTGTCTCTGTGTCTCTGTGTTGTCTCTCACTGTGTGTCTATGTTGTGTGTCTCTCTCTGCGTGTCTATGTTGTGTGTCTCTGTGTGTCTGTGTTGTGTCCCTCTCTGTGTGTCTCTGTGTTGTCTCTCTGTGTGTCTATGTTGTTCGTCTCTGTATGTCTGTGTTGTGTGTCTCTCTCTGTGTGTCTATGTTGTGTGTCTCTCTGTGTCTCGGTGTTGTCTCTCTGTGTGTCTATGTTGTGTGTCTATGTTGTGTGTCTCTCACTGTGTGTCTCTGTGTGTCTCTCCCCGTGTGTCTATGTTGTGCGTCTCTTTCTGTGTGTCTATGTTGTGTGTCTCTCTCTGTGTGTCTGTGTTGTGTGTCTCTCTGTGTGTGTCTATGTTGTGTGTCTCTCTCTGTGTCTCTGTGTGTCTCTCTCTCTGTGTGTCTATGTTGTGTGTCTCTCTCTGTGTATCACTGTGTGTGTCACTCTCTGTGTGTCTATGTTGTGTGTCTCTCTCTGTGTGTCTCTGTGTTGTCTCTCTGTGTCTATGTTGTCTGTCTCTCTCTGTGTGTCTATGTTGTCTCTCTCTGTGTGTCTATGTTGTGTGTCTCTCCCTGTGTGTCTATGTTGTGTCTCTCTCTGTGTGTATCTGTGTTGTCTCTCTGTGTGTCTATGTTGTGTGTCTCTCTCTGTGTGTCTATGTTGTGTGTCTCTCTGTGTGTGTCTGTGTTGTTTCTCTCCGTGTGTCTATGTTGTGTGTCTCTGTGTGTCTGTGTTGTGCGTCTCTCTCTGTGTGTCTATGTTGTGTGTCTCTCTGTGTGTGTCTATGTTGTGTGTCTATGTGTGTCTGTGTTGTGCGTCTCTCTCTGTGTGTCTATGTTGTGTGTCTCTCTCTGTGTCTCTGTGTGTGTCTCTCTCTGTGTGTCTCTGTGTGTGTCTCTCTCTGTGTGTCTATGTTGTGTCTCTCTGTGTGTGTCTGTGTTGTTTCTCTCCGTGTGTCAATGGTGTGTGTTTCTCTCTGCGTGTCTATGTTGTGTGTCTCTGTGTGTCTATGTTGTGTGTCTCTCTCTGTGTGTCTATGTTGTGTGTCTCTCTCTGTGTGTCTATGTTGTGTCTCTCTCTGTGTGTCTATGTTGTGTGTCTCTCTCTGTGTGTCTCTGTGTTGTCTCTCTCTGTGTGTCTATGTTGTGTGTGTCTCTCTCTGCGTGTCTCTGTGTTGTGTGTCTCTCTCTGTGTCTATGTTTTGTGTCTCTCTCTGTTTGTCTATGGTGTGTGTCTCTCTGTGTGTGTCTATGTTGTGTGTCTCTCTCTGTGTGTCTATCTTGTGTGACTCTCTCTCTGTGTGTCTATGTTGTGTGTCTCTCTCTGTGTGTCTCTGTGTTGTCTCTCTGTGTGTCTATGTTGTGTCTCTCTCTGTGTGTCTATGTTGTGTCTCACTTTGTGTCTATGTTTTGTCTCTCTCTGTGTGTGTCTGTGTGTCTCTCTCTGTGTGTCTATGTTGTGTGTCTCTCTGTGTGTGTCTATGTTGTCTCTCTCCCTGTGTGTCTGTGTTGTGTGTCTCTCTGTGTGTCTCTGTGTGTGTCTCTCTCTGTGTGTCTATGTTGTGTGTCTCCCTCTGTGTGTCTATGTTGTGTGTCTCTCTGTGTGTCTATGTTGTGTGTCTCTCTCTGTGTGTCTATGTTGTGTGTCTCTCTGTGTGTGTCTATGTTGTGTCTCTCCCTGTGTGTCTGTGTTGTGTGTCTCTCTGTGTGTCTCTGTGTGTCTCTCTCTCTGTGTGTCTCTGTGTTGTCTCTCTCTGTGTGTCTATGTTGTGTGTCTCTCTCTCTGTGTGTCTCTGTGTTGTCTCTTTCTGTGTGTCTATGTTGTGTGTCTCTCTCTCTGTGTGTCTCTGTGTGTCTCTCTCTGTGTGTCTCTCTGTGTGTCTATGTTGTGTGTGTCTCTCTCTGTGTGTCTATGTTGTGTGTTTCTCTCTGCGTGTCTATGCTGTGTGTCTCTGTGTGTCTGTGTTGTGCGTCTCTCTCTGTGTGTCTATGTTGTGTGTCTCTCTGTGTGTGTCTATGTTGTGTCTCTCTCTCTGTGTGTCTATGTTGTGTGTCTCTCTCTGTGTGTCTCTGTGTTGTGTGTCTCTCTCTCTCTGTGTGTCTATGTTGTGTGTCTCTCTGTGTGTCTATGTTGTGTGTCTCTCTGTGTGTGTCTATGTTGTGTGTCTCTCTCTGTGTGTCTCTGTGTTGTCTCTCTGTGTGTCTATGTTGTGTCTCTCTCTGTGTGTCTATGTTGTGTCTCTCTGTGTGTCTATGTTTTGTCTCTGTGTGTGTGTCTGTGTGTCTCTCTGTGTGTGTCTATGTTGTGTGTCTCTCTGTGTGTGTCTATGTTGTCTCTCTCCCTGTGTGTCTGTGTTGTGTGTCTCTCTGTGTGTCTCCGTGTGTGTCTCTCTCTCTCTGTGTGTCTCTGTGTGTCTCTCTCTGTGTGTCTCTGTGTTGTCTCTCTCTGTGTGTCTATGTTGTGTGTGTCTCTCTCTGTGTGTCTATGTTGTGTGTCTCTCTCTGTGTGTCTATGTTGTGTGTCTCTCTTTATGTGTCTATGTTGTGTGTCTCTCTCTGTGTGTCTATGTTGTGTGTCTCTCTGTGTGTGTCTATGTTGTGTCTCCCCCTGTGTGTCTGTGTTGTGTGTCTCTCTGTGTGTCTCTGTGTGTGTCTCTCTCTGTGTGTCTCTGTGTTGTCTCTCTCTTTGTGTCTCTGTGTTGTCTCTCTCTGTGTGTCTATGTTGTGTGTCTCTCTCTCTGTGTCTATGTTGTGTGTCTCTCTCTGTGTGTCTATGTTGTGTGTCTCTCTGTGTGTGTCTATGTTGTGCGTGTCTCTCTCTGTGTCTATGTTGTGTCTCTCTCTGTGTCTGTGTTGTGCGTCTCTCTCTGTGTGTCTATGTTGTGTGTCTCTCTGTGTGTGTCTATGTTGTGTCTCTCTCTGTGTGTGTCTATGTTGTGTGTCTCTCTCTGTGTGTCTCTGTGTTGTCTGTCTCTCTCTGTGTCTATGTTGTGTGTCCATCTCTGTCTGTGTTGTCTCTCTCTGTGTGTCTATGTTGTGTGTGTCTCTCTCTGTGTGTCTATGTTGTGTGTCTCTCTCTGTGTGTCTATGTTGTGTGTCTCTCTTTATGTGTCTATGTTGTGTGTCTCTCTCTGTGTGTCTATGTTGTGTGTCTCTCTGTGTGTGTCTATGTTGTGTCTCCCCCTGTGTGTCTGTGTTGTGTGTCTCTCTGTGTGTCTCTGTGTGTGTCTCTCTCTGTGTGTCTCTGTGTTGTCTCTCTCTTTGTGTCTCTGTGTTGTCTCTCTCTGTGTGTCTATGTTGTGTGTCTCTCTCTCTGTGTCTATGTTGTGTGTCTCTCTCTGTGTGTCTATGTTGTGTGTCTCTCTGTGTGTGTCTATGTTGTGCGTGTCTCTCTCTGTGTCTATGTTGTGTCTCTCTCTGTGTCTGTGTTGTGCGTCTCTCTCTGTGTGTCTATGTTGTGTGTCTCTCTGTGTGTGTCTATGTTGTGTCTCTCTCTGTGTGTGTCTATGTTGTGTGTCTCTCTCTGTGTGTCTCTGTGTTGTCTGTCTCTCTCTGTGTCTATGTTGTGTGTCCATCTCTGTCTGTGTTGTCTCTCTCTGTGTGTCTATGTTGTGTGTCTCTGTCTGTGTTGTCTCTCTCTCTCTCTCTCTGTGTATCTATGTTGTGCGTCTCTCTCTGTGTGTCTCTGTGTTATCTCTCTCTGCTTGAGTGTATGTCTGTGTCTCCGTGTCCGTGTTTCGTCTCTTCTCTCAAATTTAGTTCTACCTGATGACGATTGCTTGTGTTGCAATCGAAACGTCGTACTATATTATTTAATGTATCTTTTTTCTACGTGACTTTACCGAAAGAAACGAAGAACAGTATCGCCCGAGACTACAGATCACAACAACAACAACCACAACAACAACAACCACCGCCTTTAGCCACTCAGTGGCGGTGACGTCGCCACGGCGCTTGTGCCAGGCTAGGTGCACGTTGAGATCACGTGAAGTGTCGAAGGCCCGCTGGCAGGAGGTCACGGGGACAGACCCAGCAGGCGCCACGGGTCGACTGACCGAGATGACTGAGACGAGTGGCTGATGCACCACCTGTGCCCCCTACTGTGCCAACCTGCTGTGCTTTAGCCACACGGCGCCGCCGCTCGTTGTTGTGAGCGTCGCTCCTCCGCCCTCCGTTGTTGCTGGAGTGCGACTGCCTCCAATTCCATCACAAAGTCACCTTTGTGATGGGGCAGATTCCATTTCCCCGATAGCGACGCGACCACCAGCGAACCTCGCAGAGCCGTGGGGCTCTGCGTTTCTCCCAAAAGGCCTGTCGCTTTTTCTCAATGCGCACGTGTGCGATGAATTATTTTAAAATGTGTATGTTGTAGGGATAGTATATATTCATAATAAATGTGTTTTTTGGGTAGACTTGCGAGATCTAACCCTAAAAAAAAGTTTATTCTGAATACTTACGCTATCAAAGGTATGTATACTTATGCGATGTGACCCAAAAACCTTTATTATGAATAATATCGGTCGCGAAAGCCTAACGTGTTGAACATGTGTGTCATGAAAAATTATTGGGCCATGTAAAATTAAACTATGACTAAACAATTTTGTATATTACCAGGTAAGGCCCACTTTGCGCTATAGATTTTTTTTTTTATATCAGAAGCGACCTGGCCCCAAATAATAGCCCAACGAAGTGGCTTATCATTATCATCATCATCATCACGTGGATATGTATGGCAGGCGACGTACTCTGAACGCGTGATGTTGATTTTAAATGTGGAGGGAGAAAAAAGTAACCCGGAGGATCCCGAAGAAAAATCCACGAGACTTTCATTCCGTTTTTGTTTTTAACATTCAGCCACGAACAGTGAATAGCGCGAAATTTACGAACGATGAAAAAACAAAGATAATCTGAAATAATTGCAAGAGCCGCTTTCAATATATATGTTTTGTTGTTGCACGTAAATAGTTTAATTAGCAGACATGCAAATGTATTTGCAGACGGCTGGCACCAACCCCATTCTTGGAATCGCTTTGGGGAAAAAAAAAATCTGGATTATCGGAAAAGTTGAATCATCGCAACACGAGTTGCCAGTCAGTAGAGGTCGTGGCGTTAGTTTCACCCTCCTAACTTCATTCACCTGATCTGCTTTAATGCCCACCCAACGGCATCAAAGATCGCCCGTATAGCCTCGCACAGTCTGCTGGGGAAAGTGCTGTTAGGCAGCGCCTATGAATGCCAGAACGGTAGACGCCTGACCACCTTTGTCTCCCTCGATGTTTTTTTTTACACACCGCGCTAGGCACTCACTTGAGGCCGAGTCGACTTAGGGGAGGCCCAGCAGCGACTTCCGATAATCGTCATTGTGGTGTTGGCGGTGAGCGGGAATCGAAACCGGGTTCGTAGTGCAGCGCGCTAACCACCGCGCCACCGCTCCCCACCCGGTAGAATACCCATCCAGTCCTCCGTGTGAAGCCCGGTCCACATCCGAGTGACCATTTGTGAAATTTCATAATCCATCATCGCCGATATCGAAATTCATCACGGTTGGCGACCAATATTATCCGTGGTAGAGGTCTTTTTCGGGGGGGCGGGGGGGGGTAGGGTTAGATCACGTGAAAATATAAATGTGTCGTTAAACCCGCCACCACCCAACGCAGCCGACCAGCAAGTCCTGTCGCGTAAAAACGAAACATGCAAAATCTCGCGAGCGGAGCGAGGCTTCAAAGTCGAGTCTCTCTCTCCCCCTCTCTCTCTCTCTGTCGCGAGCAACCGGTTGCAGAGACGCCCGCACAACAGAGATCAAGTTGCGCGCAACGCTGCGTGGCTTGCAATCCGGCACCGTGTGGGGTGGGTGGGTGGGGGGGTGGGTGGGGGGGTCAGCGGCGTGGGTTGGTTGCATCGCACACGGGTGTTGCGAAAGTTTCCCGACCCCACGCGTGGCTCGTCAAGAAGGCGCCATGCCTCTGACTCGCCGCGAGAAAACGGCGACGCAGGAAGAATTTCGAGGCCTTCATCCGCTCGCTCCTCTTTATGGGATAAGGAGAGTCGCTCCAGCTCCACTTAGCGCGGAGCGCGCTTTGGGCCCCCTCCGGGCAACTCCCGGTTCCCCGCCGCGCGTATGGACACCCGCATTTAAATTGTCCGGGGAAAAGTGCAAAACAATGAGAGGAAATAAAAAAACATCTTAGCGTGTAGGGGAGCGCAGGGCTTCGGGTAAATTGTTGGCGCAGGCTGCTCACGGCTCGCCGAGTCGTCCCAGAGTCGTCCCAGAGTCGTCCCTGAGTCGTCCCCCTCCGCACAAGGGAACGCTCAGTGCGTTGGTGCGTGAGACAAGTGCCAACGATTCATTGATCATAATAGGCGGGGGGGGGGGGGGGTTTGTTTTTTTGGGGGTTAGATCGCCGCTTAAATAAATAAATGTGTCGTTACAACCCGCCACCACCCGACACGGCCAACTAGTAAGGGCTGTCACGTAAACAGAACGTGGCCAATTCGTCACTGGTACAGCACCAGTGTATAGTGTAGTGTATAGTGTAGTGTGTAGTAGTGTATAGTGTAGTGTATAGTAGTGTATAGTGTAGTGTATAGTGTATAGTAGTGTATAGTGTAGTGTATAGTGCATAGTGTAGTGCATAGTGTAGTGTAGTGTATAGTGTAGTGTATAGTGTAGTGTGTAGTGTAGTGTGTAGTGTATAGTGTAGTGTATAGTAGTGTATTGTAGTGTATAGTGTAGTGTATAGTAGTGTAGTGTATAGTAGTGTATAGTGTAGTGTATAGTGTATAGTAGTGTATAGTGTAGTGTATAGTAGTGTATAGTGTAGTGTATAGTAGTGTATAGTGTAGTGTATAGTGTAGTGTATAGTGTAGTGTATAGTAGTGTACAGTGTAGTGTATAGTGTAGTATACTAGTACAGCCACACGGGTTGTGTGTTGAAGAACCAGGCCACGACATTTACAACCTGAACACGACGTTTCGCCAGCAATCACAACCGGCTTCATCGGGCGGCAGCCAGATCATGGATGATATTTGTCGCGAAAGCCTACGTGTTAAACAGATCCATTGCTGCTGCCTGCTGTTGTTATCAGCGTGGACCCAGCTATATAGGGCGTAGCGCCGTGTGACGATACCAGAGCGTGTGTACAGCGACACGGTACAGGGAGAGAAAGGGAATGGTCGATGCAGCACTGACAGAAAACGAACCGGCAATCGGATAATGGGGAGCCACAACTTTTTTCGGCTATGGGATTTCATCGTTGATTTGGGGGCGGCGGGGGGGGGGGAGTGCCTGTAATTGTATTTAAAATGAAAAGTGGAACGCGTGAAGCTCACCGGTAACCATCGCGGCGCGCTGGATTTGAAGCGCCGCTAACCCAGAGCGGTGGGAGGCTCGGTGCGATCACACACAAAAAAAACCGAGACATTTCTTCGTTCGAATTTCGGTCAAAATAGAAAATAAAAGTTAAAAAATAACCCCCCCCCCCCCCCAATATATCAAGAGCTGCAATGCACCGCGGTGACCCCCCCCCACCCCCCCCACCCACCCTTCATACACGACACGCGTCACGTAGCGGCAGTCCTCTTAAAGAAGCACCAGCGCCACGTGCTGCTACGGAGCGGTTCAGCGCCAAAAACCCAGTAAGGGGGCCGGCCGTAAATGACGTCACGCATCTGGGGGGGGGGCGGGGTCAGACATTTGTGACGATGTGTGACGAGGGGGTTATGAGAAATGTGACGTCACACAAGAATGCGCAACTTTAAATAAATATAGGCAACACGTTCTAGCTTAATTAAATAGACTTTTTATTAAATGTTTCCTCCTACAACATCAGAGTGCAGCGCCACATTAAGTACGCACTACAATGACAATAGTTTAAAGAGATTTGAAGCATATATATTTTTTGGAGGGGGTGGGGGCAGAGCTTTGTGACGTCATATTTGAGGGGGGGTCTGACTTTTTATGACGCCGTGTGACGAGGTGGGGTCAAAAATCGTCCAAAATCGCGTGACGTCATTTATGGACGGCCCCTAACTGCACCATCGCTGGACCGCGCCACCAGTCCGAAAAAAAATAAAACCCCCACCGAGCGCTCATCAAACAACGGAACGAATCGAGGTTGGCCCAGCCGCGACCATCTGCAAGGACGTCCACGTGACGTTCACGCGGTTAAATCTCCCTCGGAGCACGGAGGGCGAGCGAGCGAGCGAGGCCAAGCAACAGGAGGGTGGTAGAGATGGGGGTGGTAGAGACGGGGGTGGTGTAAGTGCCGCATGAACTTCGTAGCAAAAGTTAACTAGAAAATGCGGCGTACTTTTCAAGGGCCGCCGCGCTAAACGCTTTCAAGATACCAAATTGCGGTTCAGTGATTCTGCACTTGCTCTATGACTACAGTACTATACTGCCTTAAAACGTTGAAGCACTTGCTCTATTACTACAGTACTATACTGCCTTAAAACGTTGAAGAACGACCGGGTGTTTAAGGTGAGCGATTTGTCGTGTTATCTGGCTGTATAACAAATACATTTTTTTTTACTATGCAGGTTACAAATTTGTGTTTTAATATTTACGCGTTTTTGGTTTAAGGGCCCCTTTATAACATGTGCGAAAGGCGTCGCACGAACTTAGTCCGGCACTGTGTGGTGTGCAATCTCCCGTTAAGTAAGTGTAAAAAAAAAAGCTCGCTCGCTTTCTTTCTTTTGTTACTTACACGCAACTCCAAACATCCGCAACTTTTTTTTTGTTAATCGTCGTCGATGTTCGTCTTGCGGAGGAAGCAGCAGCAGCAGAGGAAGGAAAAAAAAGCGAGGACTCAAAAGGGTTGGGGAAACTCCCCACCACCACGTTCTCGTGACAAAGGTGCGGCCCAATTAACCTTCTGGAATTTTTTTTTTAAAACAAAAATTCGTGCTCGCTGCATTTCCACGCCCGTTTAACAGCGGCAGGCACGTTGAGCGAGCTGCCGGAGTGCCGCCACGGTGGCCAGTAGTTTCATATACGGTCCCGGCGATAGACGCCCGTGTGTTTGCGTGCTATGCAGGAGGCGCGTGAAGGACGCTGCTACTTGCGCTGTTGGGAGGCAGTCGCACCTCCAGCAACAACGGAGGGCAGTGGAGCGACGCTCACAACGAGCGGCTAATACGCAGCAAGTTGGCACAGTAGTAGGGGGTGTACGGCTGGGTGCATCTACCGGGTTATCTCAGTCAGCCGACCCCATGACACCCTGGGTGTGTCCCGAGACCTCCCGTCGGCGCGTCTTCCGACACTTCGCGTGGCCTCAAAGTGCACTTGGCCTGGCACAAGCGCCGGACGGTGACCTCACCGTCACTTGGCGGCGAATATTGAAGTTGGCACTGTCGTGGGGCACAGTTGGTTCATCGGCCAGTCATCTTAGTCAGCCAACCCTTGACACCTGTTGGGTGTTCCGTAAACCTCCAAGTAGCCACAAAGAGCACCTGGCCCTCGTGCAGGCCAGGGGCCATTAACCACTCAGTGGCGAATGGTGGGTATTGGTAGACGTGTTCTACACAGAGAATCCCTTAAGGCAGTGGTGCCCAACCTTTTTGGCACCAGTTTCGTGGAATATTTTTTATAGGACCGGGGGGGGGGGGGGTTCATCATTGAGTCTTTCCCCCTTTTCAAAGGAAGCTCTCCAGCTACGTTTGTGTTTTTACTCATTGTGGCTACTAGGGGTTAAGAGCTTGTGGGCTTACCAACACTGAGACGAGTGCTCAGTGTGCGGGAAGAGGCGCAGACGGAAGTGGTAAATAATAAAATAATGGGGGCGGGTCACGTGCGGACTCACCGCTCTCCCCTCCTGCTGTGCGGCCCGGTTCCTAACAGGCCACGGCCCGGTATCGGTCCGGGGGTTAAAAACCCCTGCGTTAAGGGATCAAGTGGCATGGGGCCTTCCCCCATAAAATCTAAAAGTTATGGATGCAAGCTCAACACGAAGTAACACGGCTGTCGCGACCGATATTATCCCGGTGTTTTGGGGTTGCGATGATCATTTGGTTTGTGTATTTTTTTTCTCGTTACATCTGTTCATTCTTTAGTTCCCGATTTGCCAAGCAGTGCGGGTTTTATTTTTTGTACCACGTGAGGGACCCTGCGAATTGATGTGCAGCGTTGTGGGATGCAAATCGCACGAATGACGCTTCATAAAATGCAATTACAGAGCGCGTAAATGTGTCGTTAAACCCACCAACCACCCGACGGACAATTCGTAAGGTTCGTCACGTAAACACATCTCACAATTCGTTCCGAGTTCGGCACACCTGCCTCCGTTCGTTTCTCGATGGCGAGGGTCAGGGCGGCAGCGTGTCGAGTAGTGGCGGTCCAGACCTCCCCTTTCCCTGGCGACAAACTTCAGCACTACACTATAAACTACTACACCATACACGACTCGTTCTTCCAGGCGTTTCCAGGGCAGCCGAGCGAGTTCCGCAAGCGTGTCCTGGGCTGGCCCCCCCAGGGTCTTCGCGCGGACCCCAAGGGTGAGGGGAGGGGTGTGTGCGGTGCCAATATGGCAGGGAGAGGGATGATCTCCGATGGACTGGACCTTTGCGATGGACACGTATCGTGGTGTGTGTTGGGAGAGTAATTGTACATGTCGTGGGTTTGCTCTACACGGGTTTTGCCCCCCCCCCTAAGCATTAGAAGTGACGTTACGTTTAAATCCATACGAGGTCACATTACTGTGACCTCACTGGGGAGGTCTTGGCCTGGGGCCACAGGGGTGCAATTATCCTTTCGGGTTATCGTTCCCCCACGTTACAGAGACAAGTCAAGAGTTAGGGCAGTAGACGCCTCAGACGTTGCTTGAAAAGTCGAAGAACTTGCCCAGGGGAAAAAGCAATGACGAGTACAGATGGAGGACCAGGTTTTCCAGGACACAGTTGCGATTTAATATTTTTTAAAAAAAACACTCGGGCCACGGGAACAAAATATAAAACTCGCAGGATCGCACGAGCCGACGGAAACGAGACGAGCCTTTTTTGCGACCCAGTAGCCCACACAGAGCCAAACGCGGACAACTCAACGATCGGAGGAAACAGCGCCGCAGGCGGCCGAGTAATTCTCGAAAGCGTCATTTCCCCCCCCCCCCCCCCCCCGAGAGGGTTCCCTTACGACGACATCTCCCCCGTAAATTCTTGGAGCAAGACGACGCGTTTTTTTTTTTTGTCCTCGGGCACGATGAATTCACCCTCTCACCACTCGATCACCCGCCAGCTTGTCCGAAACGGAGCGAAAAGTTGCAATTCTGGTTACCCCGCCAACCCCCCCCTACCCCGTCGTCTTTCACACCCCACAAATCAATTACTTTCTCACACCCGCCCAGGCCAACACGGCTATTTATATAAACACGCAGGATTCTCTCCATCCACTGCATCTTTACGGTCGTGGGGGCCTCATACCAGGCGGGGGCCCTGCAACAGAGAGAACGACGGGCACACACGTGCCCAGTCAGCGGAGCGAGGTTCAGGGCCGCTCTCCTCACACACACACACACACACGCACGAAAAAATGTGGAATAACAAAAAAACACCCGGTCAACTCCCAGGCCACAATATTTCGGAACAATTTGTGGTTGTCAAGCAGATGCCGAAATGTATTATAGCACGCTACCTGCTATTTGTCGCAGTCAAATTCTACCATGTAAGCTTTTAAACACAGTACGATGGATCCTGGATTTGAAGCTTTTTGTGACTGCAGGAATCCACACTCTGGTTCTTTCGGTAAAGTCATCGCGTAGATAGAAAAAGTATATCTACGTGACTTTACCGAAAGAACCAGGAGTATAGAATGATGAATTTAAGTAGACTCCCACGATAATAAATCTGTGTGCCTCTATCACGCGAATTTCTCTTCCCCCCGACCAGTCTAACGGGAAGTCCCGTTATATCAGAACTGTGCTGATACGAAAACAAGGCACATAATAGGGGACGTTTCGAGTAAAGGGCCATCCATTTAGTAGGTACGCATGGAGGGGGGTAGCCCAAATGCGTACGCTTGCGTATGGGGGGGGGGCTCTACTGACAATGTACGAACGGATAGGAAACGGAGGGGGGGAGGTGAAGCCTCGATAATAATTCGTCTCCATTGGCCTTCAAATTAGTTAGTCCGGCGGTGGACTGTTTGCGTAAACACGTTCATTATTCATCCTTGATCGATTCTGCGTGGATAAAATATCGGCCGTTCTATAGGATTCGGGCGGGTGCATCAAGCGTACGTACGCAGGTAGGAGGGGGGGGGTGGATATAAAAAGTACGCGTGCGTACACAGGGAGGGGGGGTCAAGCTGACAGGTTTTTGCGTACGTACTAAATGGATGGCCCCGAAATGCTATTCACAGCACAGAGGCCATCAAGAGAACGGTGCGCCTCTCCCCCACCACCCGGTGCACGCGTGTGCTGCGAAAGGACTATTTCCCCAAGCATGTCACCTGCATTTTTATTTTTCCAAGGCCGGCGTTTATTGGCCAACGTGCCGAGTTGCCGCGCTCGCAACATCGCCCACCATTGCCGCCGCGTCACCAAATGGTTCGTGCTTGTACAAGGGGTGTGCTAAAAATCAACCTTGCACGTAAAGACAACTCCCGGTTTTTTGGCAAATGGCCCTTGCGTGCGGGGCCCTCAAGCGTGACCGGCACAGTCCAAAATATCGGCTTCTTTAAAAACACGCAAGCTTATATAACACATTAAGTCATATACACCGTACACACAAAAAAAAACACAAAGGAGGCATATTTTCACGAGGGCAATTCGGCCGGGCACTCGTCGCCACGTGCGCAAGGCATGGAAAAACTCACCTCTCATGCCGGGCGGTGGTGGTCTCATTCCCGGGGGCATCATTCCCATGGGGCCCCGGCCGGGAGGCATGCCCATTGGAGGGCCCATGGGCGGACGCATGCCCATCGGTGGGCCCATCATCCCTAGGCACACGCGCGGGCAAGCCACGACAGGAACCGGCTGGGTTAGCAACGCGGTAAAATAACCCCCCCCCTCCGCCACGAACGAGGGCCGAGTCACAAAATAATTTCACCGTTGCGCTCGCACAAACAGGTCAGAGGTTAAAACCGCTCGCTCGACGAACGTTGCAAAGATTACTCGGCAATTTGTTAGGTGGACGGGGAAAAAAAACAAACTAACTTCACTAATAACACCAATCTCCGCTGCGTCCCACCGACTCGAAGATTTTAAACAATGTCACGCATTTGAAAGTGGCTGGCGGCTCGGTTCTCAGGGCAAAAAGGGGTCCCCCACAGTGATCGGATAATACATGCTAAACTTAGGTCATCATTGAACCAGCTGCCGCCCATCAACGTCCCAATTCATCCGAAAGATTAAGATAATTTAAAAAATTAACTCTCACTTTCTACAAATGCATTGTTGCCAAGCACCGCCTTGTTTTGCAGCCGTGTATGTACGCAGCAATTCCTTTTGCACCGTACGCAGCCATTCCTTTTGCACCTTACGCAGCCAACCGTGCTATTACCAACCCCAGAGTCAAATGAGCACATCACTTTCACGAATCACCATTGTCACAGGCGAGAGGATCAGACGCGTGTAACAAAGAGCTCAACAATCGGTACAAAATTCGCCGATGCGACGCTACACCGCTAGCCGGGAACTGGGCGTTTTTTTCTTCCACCGCCGTTACTCACCCATTGGGGGACCTCCACGCCCCATGGGCATGGGGCCTCCGCGCCCGCCAGGAGGTGGCGGGCCCGGGTACTGCTGTGGCGATCCGCTGATGGTGGGGCCCAGAATTCCCCGGCCCTGCGGGGTCATCACCTGGCATGCGGGCAACACGACGCGTCGTCACAAAACACGTCGCAGGCGAGCCCCTCGGCAACAAAATAAGTAAACAGGTAACCGACGCAAAGAACTGGGGACAGCTCCGGGGAAACGACGCGCCGATAAGATTGAAATTGCGCACTGCCGGGGCGATCCCACCGACTTGGGACGTTACGTTTCACTTTGAAAGATGCGGGCGATTGTGCGCCTAATGAGGAAGTGGCAATTTGCTTGGGCCACTTCCTCGCACAAACAGGTCAGACGTTAAATACCCGTTCGACGAATGTTGCAAAGATTACGCAGCAATTTGTTAGGTAACCGAATTTCACCAAGAACACAGATTTCATAAAAATATTGATTCGAAGTTATTTTTCCAGCAATTTCTGCCGAGGCCCGCCGACACAAAGGATTTTAAACAATTTCACACATTCGCGAGTGGCTGGCAGCTCGGTTCTCAGGGTAAAAAAGAGGTCCTCACAGTGATCGGATAATACATGCTAAACTTAAAGTCATCATTGAACCAGCTGCCGCCTATCAACGTCCCAATTCGCCCGAAACATTGACTGAATTTAAAATTAACCCTCACTTCACTTAAATGCATTGTCGCCAAGCACTGCCTTGTTTGCAGTGTTGTACACGCACGCGGCAATTCCTTTTGCACCGTACGCAGCCAACCGTGCCATTGGCGACCTTAAAGTCAAATGAGCACATCACTTTCGCGAATCGCCATTCTCGCAAGGCGCGAGATCAGACGTGTGCCTCAAGAGTAACATAGCCAAGCCGGCTGAACGTGCGTTGAACGTCTTTCGCACTGCACATAACCGAGCACGCTCATCGGAGGCGCCGGACGGCGTCAGGGTGCGACGATGCAACAGGCGCGACTGCCAACGCCCACGCGGCCGTCTTACCTGCTGGGAAGGCCCTCCGACGCCACGCACCGGCCCGGCCAGACCGGCGGGGGCCTGTGCCGCGGGGGCACCCGCGGGAACGCCGCGCCCGGCCGCACGGCCCATGCCCGGCCCTCCCATCGCTCCGGGCACCGGCACGCGCGCGATGCCAGACTGCAACACAACGCGGGGGGGGGGGTAAAACACCAAGTCACCGCTGCGCCACACAGCCGCTGTCGTCGACTGTGACGATTACCAGGGTAAAGCGCACTGCACGGTCAACTCTAAGATTGGTCTGGGGAAATGGGTGGCCTTAACAAAACAACACAACACACACAGAATACAAAACAAATGTAAGTTGAATTAAAAAAAACGGCTATAGAAGCCGTAGCTTTTTTTGTACCTACGTAGAATAGGGTTCAACACATAGAACAGTCTCCTGCTCTTGTTATTATTGTAAGGCCAGAGAACAGAGATTCTGCCGTTTTTGTGTAACGAGGCACCACTACCGATGGTGGATGAGAGGCGCTCTTACAGTACCTGCCGCCCATTAAGCCAGCCCTACGATATCAATTGATCACAGGCCACTTAATTTCATCGCTCAAAAACGGGAGTCTAACGAAAAAGCGCATTCACTATTGTTTGGTGAAACATGCAAAGTAGGGTCCCCGTTGAGAAGCAACTCACATCCTTCGGTGGGGGCCCCTCCACCGTCATGGAGACCAGAGACTCTCCACGGAGCAGCACCAGACCCAGCACGCGCTTCTCCTCACGCTCCCCAGCCTTGGAGTTCTTGGGCCTAGGAGCGGCGTTTCAGGACGGGCGGCTCAGCGAACGCGACCGACCCTGACCACGTTGGCAACAAACCCTGCCCAAACTCGGCCAATGGATGAATTGGACGCAGACTTTCAGTAACAAATTATTTGACTTTTAAGAACGTATGTTTTTGTTGTTGTCTCGAGGTCCTCAGAGTAATCCTGCTTTGTACACAACGTTTCAACACGGTGCTTTTAGCCGAGGTCAAATCATCACCGGACCTGAAACAACACTGCTCGTGGCAAAGGGGCGACCAAGAAAATCGTTGCATGTAAAGCAAGATTCTCGAGGCAGGCAAGCATGTAACATTCACTCCCCCTCCTGGGGGATTTGATAAATTGCTGTGATTGAATAGATTTCTCCCCTCCATGCAATATCAACTCGCGATCAAAATTAAGAGACTGCTCTCCTCTGCTGCCCCTATTCCCTTCACTCATCCATTTGTGCTGTGGACTCCTAACCGATTATTTTTAATATAATTCGCATCCGATGAGCCAAATTATTCCCTGTTCCTGCCAGGGCCTCCGAGCTGTACGTTGCGTGCCGTTGCCCGACCATGTGTGCTCCCGCAAAGGGACAGCCTTGTACGTGCGCTCGTAGCGAGTGTAACACACCAGCGATATTTGATGCCGTGTGTTATGGGATCACAGAAGCCAAAGCCACCACCATGTTTTAAAAGACGGATAAAAGCAAAGCTTACATTTGGAAAGAGCCCTTCCAGAGGTCATTAGTAGACATGCAACTGGGCATGCCTGGACAGGCCCACACAGGCAACTTGGGTATGCCTGGGATGGTGACCATTCAGTCGCTGTCCAATCGCACGACAAGCAGGATGAACAAGACAAGTTAATAATTGTGGAGGACCAGGTGGGATCCTTCGTTTCAACTCCTGATGCGTTTCCGCTGTCAATCGTAGGGAATGCTTGGGGGTGAGAAGAATGCCCACCACCCACTGTGCCTAACCCAGAACTCCACATCTAGGATGACAAGCCCAGTCCACCCACAAGGGGATATGAAATCACAAACTTATACGACGAGTCCTACGCCATCAGGCAAGCAACTCGTCATTTAAAGTGGATTACGTTCTATGATACACGCATCACCTTCGTGCGAGTAAGAATAGATTAAATGACTCCGTATTTGTGCCCAGTGCAGCCACTGATGGATGAAGACCTCCAAGCCATCGCCAATTCATGGTTCCGCCAGAGAAACCACCTAGTTTCCCTGCACCAATGCCAATTGTCGCTTCGACATCCACCACAGCTGCCACTCCCAGTCGTTTGTCTCGACCAAGGGCTACAAAAGGACTGCCCAAGCCAACTTAAATACATTTTTACAAATGTAAACAAAATATTTTCTTCAAATCGAACCACCGACTCGTGCCAATTTTAAAGAACCGCAAGGAGGCAAAGAGTTTGTCACGTGCCTATTGGCCAACCACGGCCGCCTGCAGCCACAACTACGGTGGGGCGAGACAATCCAACCAAACAACAACAACAACAACGCGGCTAGTCTCACCTTATCTTCCTGAACTCGTCGCAGTCGCACAGGATGAGGTTCATGTGTTTGTCGAACGCCTTGAAAGTGCCGATGAAGATGCGCCCATCCTGCAGGGTGCAGCGCATCCTGTAGTCGATGTGCTGCAGCATCTTGCTGCTGCGTCCCACCGTCTTAAAGGGGGGGGGGACAGGCGCAAAAAAAATGAACGCGCAAGGCGCGCGCGTTAACAGTAAACACGCGAGGATGTTTTGACCCCAAATGCCAAGACGACGTTCAGACAGCGAAACGCTTTCAATTAAATCCAGCTAAACACACCCACCCCCCCTCCTCCTCCCCGGTCAGACTTGATTCGAAGCTTTCGTGTTTGGTATGCTTCTCTCTCTCTCTGTGTCCCCTGTTGTATCTGCGTTAGTTCCCCCCCTACTTGGGTGTCTGTGTATACATCTGGGGTTATGCGTTTCCTCTCTCTCTCTCGTAAATTTAGCTCTTCTGTACCTGATGATGGCTGCTTGTGTTGCAAGCGAAACGTCGTACGCTATGTTATTTCATTATTTCTTATTTATACGTGACTTTACCGAAAAAACACAAAGAGTGACACACCCCCCCCCCCCCGTCGTTCGTGCATCGTCCATCTACGTAAACATCCGTCTGCGTTAATGACCACAAGAACACAATGACAGTGCTGGGTCCGATAACGTGCACTTGTACGGCCCCTTTTGTCAATCCACCGATGGATGGGAAAGCCTCCACACAGTTACAGGGTACAGATGGGGGGTATCGTTGCACTGCCCTCTGCTGCTCACAAACTAACCCTGCTGCAGCACGCGTTTAAAAACAACAAAAAATGTATGCAGCACTATCAACGAGACTATAGACGCAGTCACATTGTTGTGAGCATCCGCGATCCATTATTTGACCATAGGCATCTGGACCGCTGTTACACACACACACAAAAAAAACTTACGCGGATTTAATGCAACGTCGCACATCTGCGAGCGGCTTGGCCGGCATGGTTCTCAGGTTAATCGTACAAGTCGTCACCGTGATCGGATAATACATGCCAAACTTAAGTCATCATTGAACCAGCTGCCGACATGTGCCGCAACTAAGGCGATGCATTAGCAAGCAACGCGCCTCGAAATCAAACGTAGAGATAACAGAATAACAATAGGTTTGACCCTTCATGGCAGTCAAACTGGTGTTAAGGCGTTCAAACGCCAAATAGAAACCATTTTGCAATGAATCACGTCTGCATTAACCACACACACACAAAACTTGTGGTGAACATGCAAACAAACATGCTCTGATAATTAACTATGCAGTAGCACATTGTTTTTGAAACCGATTGGCCTACACCAGAGACAGTCTTCTCTATGACCTACACTCACCAGTGTCAGGCCACAAGAACACCACGAGGCGAACAACACAAAGAGACAATGCACGTGTCAGAGCATTTACAGCTCGGCCGTGAGCAGCTACAAAACGGGCATTTTGTTGCCAGTATCAAAGTATGAAAATCAGTTTAAAAAGACAATGCATATATTGTCAGTGCATCCTTCTATTTGGCGTTTGACCATCTTAACACCTGTTTTATTGCCAGAAAGGTGTAAAAAACTAGTCTTATTTTTTCATACCTTGGTACTGGCAAAAAAGGTCCCCTTTTAACACGCTTTTATTTAACTCACTCTGTTGTTGTATCCTCAAATCTTGTAACTCAATTTTAACCCACTTCTCAATGTGCTATCGACTGCACAACTTGGTATTGAAACGTGGTATACTTATGTCACATGGATGACAATACAATATTCTAACATTAAAAATAGATATATTTTTAAAAAAAATTTGTTACAGAATAGTTTGCGCCTTTTTTTTTACAGAATAATAGTTTGCGCGCGCAGCGGTAAAAGTCGAAGACGGTACACGACATCGTAATCAATCGACATCGTAATCAATCGACATCGTAATCAATCGACATCGTAATCAATCGACATCGTAATCAATCGACATCGTAATCAATCGACATCGTAATCAATCGACATCGTAATCAATCGACATCGTAATCAATCGACATCGTAATCAATCGACATGGGTTTTTTTACCTCGTCTCCAGCACTAATTAATGCGGCACACATATCCACGCCGTATTCAGATAGCTTCGCATGCTCTCCTACACTACTACGTCGCCTGATCGTAGCGAAGCAGGATTTTTTTTTAGCCTCCATAACGCTCCGATGGGTGAACAACGCCGTTTTAGGCCACGTCGTTTAAATTGCTGGGGGTGGTGGGGAGGAGCAGCAGCACCAATTCTTCATTGCACCGTTCTGCTTCACCATCCCTCGTGGTGGTGGCGGTGAGGATTTATCAACATTAAACTAATTTTCAATGGTACAGTATATTTTTTTCAAGTAGTGGTACCCCAAACTTTCGCAGCTCTTATAAATTCCCTTTTCACACCATCAATAGGTAAACTCCCCCCACCTCTTTTCTAAAGTCGGCCAATCAAATGTTATTTTTTATGCTAATTCCTTTGTCAAGGCACCTTGTTTGCTCGCACACAGCTTAAAGGTCCGCGGGCTGAGCGTGGTTGTGTTTCACTCCAGCGCTGTCCTCGAGACAGCCTGATTGCCTTCACCTGATGAAGGCCGCTTGTGTTGTGGCCGAAACGTCGTGATTTTTGTTGTTTTATTTTTTACCTACGTGACTTCTCGAAAGCTTTAAAACTAGAATTTATCAGTGAATTGACAAAGGCGGTAAGCGGCGGCTGCAGGCACCGTTGTTCTAAAACGAGGTCGAGGATTTTTTTTAACAAAAAGAGAAAATTGGCGCCATCACGCGCTTTGTACAAGCGCCATCGCCCTAAACGTTCCAAAGCCATTTTACGACGCCTAGTTCTTCATTGACGACGTTAAAAAGGCAGCGTTCAAGCGCTAAACCCTGTCCGAATTGATCCATTTCAATAAAACTTTCAACACAACGGTGCCCCCCCCCCCATTCATTGGGGAGGAATCGCTTAACAGGCCTGAATTAGGCCCAAGCAATACGAGCCAACGACAGTTTAAACAAAAAAAAACCCGCGGTGTTTTAAAAAATGGAAACGGTATAACTTGTGCAACGCGCAGATAGACGCAAGTTGTTTAAAATGTTTCAACATAAGAAAATGGGGAAAACCGCGCGACACGTATCGCCGCATCATTTTAAGTCGCGGTCGCATTCACTAAGCCCGGGACGCTAGGCCCAGCTTCGTGCTATTATCGCCTTCTGTCCGCGGGGAAAGGCGAGGCAAATCGCTGCCGCGAAATAAGAGCGCCGAACGGCAGCGCACAACGGCGGCGATGCGAAGAGTCGTCTCTCACCATGGTGGCGGTGCGGATGGCGCCCCGCGAGAGCGGATTCTTCCTCGGTGAGAGTCGTGGGCGAGTGAGGCAAAGCCCGGGCAGGGGACGCGCCTCTAATGGCGCCGGCTCCTCCCTGTCGCCGCCGCTGTTGCTGCTGCTGCCCCCGGGCAGCCGCGCGCAGGATTGTGGGAGGGGGGCGGGAACTTAATTGGTTCCCGGACGTTTGACGTCACGCATTGCATGACGTCATGTTAGCGATCCGGTAGAGCTTTGGTTTTACTGCGTTTCGACTTGCGACAAATGCAAATTTATGGATATCCATACTTTTTGTGTTTTTTATGGATATCAAGGCCGTAATTATAATATCCCTCCCAATATTCAAATATGCTCAAAATGTCCCCCCCCAATATATCGCTATAAAATAGATTTCTGTTTGTATGATTGTGGTAATGGTTGTTACTTTATTCATCCGTAATCTCTGCCTTGACATACAATTAAACAAGAAAAGATGAAAAACGAATGCGGTGAACACAAAGCAGACCTGAAACACGGTAGGACCAACACCTCGGCCGTGGCAGATCACTGTTTTAATTCAGTAGGCTCACGTGACATTGACTTCTCCAAGACAGAGGTTCTTTGCAAGCCATCTGAGGCTATCCACATATACAAACACAGAGACAATTTCAACCGAGAAGATGGATTCTGGCTTAGCAATCATTGGAAGGATTTGATAAACCATTCCGGGTCTGAATTGATTGATCACGCTTAAGGTGGCTTTCAGACCGCATCAATTATTTTTCGTCTCCCCCCTCCTCTTTTCCGAACATAGATGGACTCGTCCATCTGAACAAACTGTCAAATCGCTCTCCGTGGCGCTAACGTTTTTTTAAATAAATAAAACACCGTTTAAAAATAAATGCAAACCGCCACTTCTTTCAAATGTTTCTTGCCGTTGGTTTTCACACCTGATGACGACCGTTTGTGTTATGGTCGAAACGTCGTGAGAATTTGTTTTATTGTTTTATATATATTATTTTATTGTTTCCCTTTAACGTGACTTTACCGAAAGAGCTAAGAATACAAATAGTATTTACCGAAAGAACTAAAGAACAATAGCGCCATCCCGTGGCGAGCCAGGGGTATGGGACCAACCTCCTCGACACCCAGAGGGAGTTTCACAAAAGAATCCGCGTGTTAATTTTGATTTAAAGCTTTCGTGACTGCAGTAATTCATATTCTTAGCTCTTTCGGTAAAGTCACGTCGAAGGGAAACAATAAAATAATAAAATATATATAAAACATTCTCACGACGTTTAGACCATAACACAAACGGTCGTCATCATCAATGCAAACCGACACACCTGATGACGACCGTTTGTGTTATGGTCGAAACGTCGTAATAATTTTTTTATTGTTATATATATTATTATTTTATTGTTTCCCTTCAACGTGACTTTACCGAAAGAGCTAAGAATATGAATCCACGTGTGGTCCACCAACCCTCGCTGCTGTTGCTGCCGCCTCTACGCTGCTGGATTACCGCAGCGACGTGGGGTAGCGTGGCCACTACGGACCGGTTTTCCATGGCGTTGGCATTGACGCACATGGACAAACAACAACAACACCGCGCGTGTTTCACTTAAAATGAAACAATATACATATCACAGACGACGTTTCGGGAAAAGACCCTTCTTTATATCACGTACAAATATATGACGACCAATCAGCGATGGCCTTTCAAACGTACGCAGATGTTCAGCGCCAATCAGCGTCGTCGGTTCATCGTCGTTGCTACCCCTCTCCCCTCCCCTTCATGTCGACCTATCAACCAATCGGAAAGCGTCTTTCATTGCCGATGTGCCTCTCCACGTTCAACCAATGGGGTGACGCCGCCTTTCGATGATCGCCGATTTGGTGGGGTTGGGTAGTTGATGGTGGTGGGGTTGGGGGGTTTGGTGGGGGGGGTTGGGGGTTGAGGGGGGTTGGGGGGGTTGGGGGTTGAGGGGGGTGGGGGGGGTTGAGGGGGGTTGGGGGTTGAGGGGGGTTGGGGGGGTTGGGGGGGTTGGGGGTTGAGGGGGGTTGGGGGGGTTGGGGGTTGAGGGGGGTTGGGGGGGTTGGGGGGGTTGAGGGGGGTTGGGGGTTGAGGGGGGGTTGGTTGGAGGGTTAGGGAGGGGGTTGATGGGGGGATAAGGGAGGGGGTTGATGGGGGGAGTTTTGCCAACCAATCGGCGGCGCCGTCTCTGGCGCCATATCGCGCGAGTCAGGCGAGGCGAAGGCTTCTCGCAGGTAACCGCGGTCGCTCGCTGCCAGGCGGCCGCCCTCGCCCTCCTCGCGGTTTAAAATTCAACTCTCAACCCCCCCCCAACCCCTCCACCGCCGCGACTCAACCTCCGCCGGTACCTCGACTCGAACCCCCTCGTTGCTTCGCTTAGGAAGGGAAGGGGGGGATGAGGCGAACGGGAGTTGGTTGACGGCGCTGGTTGTGAGGGGAATCATTGCGAGCGCGCGGCAAATAGCGAAGAATGGCGACCGCTTATCCGTGAGGGGGAAGAAGGAGGAGGAGGCCTTCTGCTGCTGCTGCCGCCGCTGTTTCTTCGTCTTTCGATGTAGTTTGCAGAGCACGGCGACTTAGAACCTCGCGAGCAGCCGGACGACGATGTCGCCGCCGCCGCCTCGGTGTTTGTGGGTCGGGCGGGCGGGCGCTGCGTCGTTGAACGGTCTCATCGCTTTTAGAAAAATCGTCACACTGACGATGGCTTACATGTTCATCATCGGCATGATGATAGCTTCCATATAATAGTGAGCATGATAGCTTCAATATAATCATGCTGATGACTACATTGAAGCTGCAATGTACTCGTCACGCTGATGATAGCTTCCATATGATGATAGCTTCCATAACATGCTGATATATAATCATCAGCATGATGATAGCTTCCATATAATCATCAGCATGCTCGTGATTTTATGGACGCTATCAGCAGCGTGACGAGTATATTAAAAGCTATAAACAGACACTACAACGTGTACCGACGCAACAATGCCATAGCCACAAACACGGATGATTGTGATTATATAAAAGCTGTAAACGCTGTGCATTGTGTAGCGATGTATCGATCCGTCGATTAAAATCATCATGCTGATAATATGAAAGATGTTATGAAAGCTATCAGCACGATGATGGCGTTCATATAATAATTGTGATTATGTAAAAGCTGTAAAAAAAACCTGTGCATTGTTTAGCGATGTATCGATCCGTCGATCATCGGCGTGATTATCATCAGCGTGATTATTTGAAAGATTATTTATATCGAGCAAAATCGACGGTGGTGGCGGTGATGACGAATATCTTTGATAGCAGCAGCAGTGGCGATCATCGTTCCCCCTCCACCCCGCCAAAACGTACTTCGACATATTTTTTGGCAGGAATCCACCTGGAAAAAGAGAGAGGTGGTGGTGGTGTGGGGTGGAAAGTCTCCCAGACTCCAGTTGAGGCTTTCCTTGGGTTTAACCATCGCAAATATAAATCGGTAACCTTAGCGGAGACGGGGGCCCGCCTCGCTATGCGTACAAGTCACACCGAATGTGCGGTGGACACACGAACAAAAACTAATTAATGAGCATCTTAAAGCGCGAAAGCGGTGTTGGTTAGCATCTAGATTTGAAGTTTTCGTGACTTCAAATCCAGATTCTGACGTGACTTTACCCGAAAGAACCAACGACTACGGTGTTGGTTATGTCTGCGGAACGCGCACAGATCTACGAGAGAAAAAAAACACGAAAGCTGTGTTTGGATGTACGGCCTCCGTGTGGGCTGCGGTGGGAAGTACTGTGGGGCACAATGCTACCCACTGCGTTGTACGGTACTTCTATTACCGCGCGTTTCTCGGGGCAATGTGGTAACACAAACAATAGCCCACGGACGCGCAAAGTCGTGGAGTAGAGCGGTAGACTGTTGAGAGACGACGTTGGTTTTCATTAACAAAGTTGACGTGATTTCAAAGCACCGTTGGAGAGAGCTGTACCAAGACCCTTGTTGCATATAAGGCGTTGGGGGAGGAATGGGCCCTCCGCTTTGACTTCTGATTTGGCCGTCGGCTTTGACGCAGAGAGAATCCGCATCGAAGTGTCGACATGCGGGAGAAAGTTCGATTTTCCCCCAGGCTACATCCATTCACAAGCGGATTGCCACCAAGTTCCACAGCGGTGCTTGCAAGCATCAAGGCTGTCCAGTTAGTTTCAGCACGTTTGGATCCAGGCCTTCGTACGCCGTTGCCCGTCCTGGGGGGTTATTTGATAATACAGCCTCCCCCCCCTCCCCTGCTTACGAACGCACGACTTGCGAATATTCGCACTGACGAACGAGTTTACCATGAGGTTTTTTTTATTTTTTTTTAACCGTCTGATTTGCGAGCCCACTGTTTACAGCGTCGCATGCAGATGCGTACAGCGTTTCTTCTTACGCGTTTAACAGTGCTTGCCTTTGTCGATCGGTAAAACACTTTTTAAAACACTGACCGTATGTGCATTTAAATACCGTACATGATTGTGTTCCGACTTGCGTTCGACTTACGAACTGGCCCCAGGAACTGAACACGTACTCTACTTGACCTTGCTATCACTGGTTTGATGAAGGAAGTGCACGTCCGCTTATGATAAAAAAAACAACAACTCGCCAAGCGATGCTGACCGTGGCTGGGAATCGAACGGAGTGGTGGCCCTTTCGTCGGAACAAATTTCCCCTCCACGTTAAGCAGTCGCCTCCGCTCGCTAGTTTACGTTGCTCGCTCAAGACTCGCTTCTTTTTCCCCGAGCTCACTCGACGACCCCTTAGTCTCCACCTCGTAACCTCCACCGTCACTGTTCCCCCTTCATATTGCCATTGCGTGGCTATCACTCATTAACCCCATTCATTAAATCCGTTCATCATCATCATCATTTACTGTCATCAATTTCGCTTTCACCGAATTGACGCATCGCCACAGATGTGCACTCATCACGCTTCCTCGCATCTGTTTCATCTCATCTCCTCCACCTTTGCATTCATACGTTGTGCTGTTGTGAATTATTTGCGAGGCGCCTTATTTAAGGCGCTCTATGAATTCCGCTTAAGATAAGTTCATTATCACGGTGCAGTGTGCTAACCACCAATCCCCCACCCAAAGCTCACATCGACACAAACCTTCACGGTTTCAAACCGAGCGGCGGGCGCTTGGGTGATCGCGGACACACTGCGCGACTCGGCCGGCTGACTCCATCGACCCCTCTGCTACAGTGACACCACGGCAACAAGCCATGGCGGCGGCGGCGTCGGAAGAGGAGTTGCCACCTGCGGTGGACGTGGACCCGCGCGGAGACTTCACGGGCTGGCTGGGCGCGCAGGGCGTCAAGCCCGGCCTGGCGCGCACCCTCGCCACGGACCTGGGAATCGCCGACTACGACTGCCTGCTGGCGTGCACCGAGGACGCCGAGGTGCGCTCCGAGCTGCTCGCCGTGGCCAAGGAGCGCCTGCCCTTCGCGCACTACGCCATCTTCCGCCGCGTCGTCAACGGAGTGCCACCGCGGCGCCAGCCGCACCCGGCCGCGAGGGTACGGAGCGGCGGCGGTGTCGTCGGTGTGTTGGCGAGCCTCGTCCCCCCCCCCCGCCCCCCTCCCCCCGTGCATAGCTTGCAGGGCGCCGCGCTGGCTAGGGGGACGTTGATTCCCTCGCCTGGTATACAGGAGGTCGTGGGTTTGATCCCGACGCTGTATATTTGGAGTTTGCATGTCTCTCTCGCTCCCCGTTGTCACGTAGATTTTGCTCCGGATCCTCTGGTTTTTTCCCCCCCCCCTCTGCATTTAGAATCAACTTGTGTTTAGAGAATTTGGCCGCTGCTGTACATGTCCACGTGGTGAGCCACTTTGTTGAGTTGTCACTTGTGATTGCCAGGTCGCTTCTGAAAAGGAGCTACATAGCTCAATGGGCCTTACCTTGGTAAAATAAAGTTTAGTTTATGAGACCTCCTTTGTCGGTAACAAGATATAGGAATAGGTTTTACCCTTTTAACTGGCACAAAAACTGACACCTTTATTCAAGGCATCATGTTTGCAATAACCACAACACAAGCAGTCAAAATGAAAACAAAAAACACATTATTATTAGAGTTGTCTTTTTTGTTTGCATTTTGACTGCTTGTGTTGTGGTTATTGCAAACATGATGCCTTGAATAAAGGTGTCAGTTTCGTGCCAGTTAAAAGGGGTAAAACCTATTCCTAAAAGTTTAGTTTTATAGCTCTGTAATGTTGTAGTTTTTTTGTAATTTTCCTGTTGTTTTTTTTCTACTCATTGCATGTATGCATGTTGACCTTTTTTCGCACCGCACGTAGCCAACCGTGGTATCGGAGGTGTGAATCCTTGCGCTACTGGCATCATGTCGTGAGACGGAATTCTCCGCTCCAATACCTCGCAGAGCAGTGCACCTGCTCGTGAACTTTAGCAGTCGGGATCTTGTAAGATATTCGTGTATATATATTCATACATACGCACGGCACAGACACGATTGTTGTGTTCCCGGGAGATTTGAAGGTTAATCTGAAAAAATTAGAAGCTGGCCGAAATAGAGGACATTTTTGATTACGAGAAAAACTTAATTTTCGATTTGAATATTAAATCACGAGAGGTAACGTCACTACCATGGCATCGCGTCTGCGCTCATCCTGTCCAGCGGCGTCACGTGGCATTGGCTAACCTGGCTTTCGTTGGCACAGAGACTTCGTTAAATTACTTGTAAATGATCCCAAACTCCAATATTTCCCTTAGAAAATTCCAAAATCTGAAATTTTTTATATATAATGCCCGTCCCTAATTGACGCATGCGCTAGTTTGTTCCACATCTGGCCGCGCAAGCATGCTCGCAAAAGAGATCGCCCGGAGCGCGAGAGGTGAAAAGAATCGTGTGTATGTATGTACGTGCGTTGAACTTCTTTCGCACCGTACGTGGCCAACTGCGCTCGTCGGGAGGTGCGGGGGAAGGACAACAAAATAAACGCAAAAAGCAAAGCCTAGCTGCACAAGTGCGGGGGGAGGGGTGAGCGTGCACGTCTGCTGCTGCTGCGTCTTGCAGGGCGCTAGCGCAACGAGCGAGGCGGATATCCGGCGCACGCTGGGCACGGTGCAGCAGCTGACGGAGCTGGTTCTGTCCGTGCAGAGGCTCACCTCCCCCGAGGCCTTCCTCAACTCGCTGAGCGCCAGCACGCACGGCCGCGCCAGCAGCAAGCGCAAGGCCGGCTCCAGCACAGGCACGGCGACCGTGATGATGCGGCGGCGGTGCGCGCAACAGTCGGCAGCTCGCGCCTCCCGTTATCCAGTGTCAGGTAACACGCCGCTGGTGGATTTCGCCGAGTAACTGGAATGCGGCGGCAGTGGCTTCTTCTTCTTCGGCGTCGTCGTCGTCGTCGTCGTCGTCGGTGGGGGAATTTCTCTCCGCCAGACGGGCGCGTAAAGTCCGTTCCGGTGCATTATCGGTTAACGTCTCGCGGCGGCGAGACGTTAACTCCCTCGCCCTGGTACGCAGGAGGTCACGGGTGCGAACCACAGACCCTGACGACGCCTGTTTTGTAATTGGACGTTGCGTGGCTCTCTCTCCCCGCGCTCGCGAGAATTTTTCTCCGGGTCGTCCGGTTTTCACTCCACGTTTAGAATCAAGATCACGCAGTTCAGAGCATTTGGCTGCTATAAATTTCCACGTGATGAGCCACTTTGAGCTATCGGGGTCTTACCTGGTGAAATAAAAATAGTTTATATTTTATCGTGAGGCGTGTAATGATTCACTGCTCTCCTCCTTTCACTCCAATCCCGCCAGCAATTTGATAAATTGTTACGAATCAAGCTTACGACGTGTTCATTTGCGTTGATTCTTTTATTGGACTCTTAAAAAGTTTGGTGTTACAGCGCCTTGCATTTAGTCGCTGCATAGATTGCGAATTGTACGGCGATCATTCGTTGAGTTGGCATATTATCGATTAAATAACGAGTCGATTCTCACACGCGCGGTTCCACCCGTGCATTGTGACCGAAACCCTGGCGAGTTTTTAGTCGATTGATGGCGTTGCTCTACACACCTCGTCTTGCACTTTGCCCATGCATTCCAGCCACGAGCGTAAACCACCTTGGCGTGTCACGCGAGACTGAGAAACTTGATCATCTCGATCTCGGCGGCAGTGTGGTGCAGTAATTTCCACTCGTGCCTCGCAGCAAATAAGGCCCTGGGTTTTATTCCTGACTCGGGGTGCCTTGGTGCTTGTGGTCTCCTACCCATAATGGATAAGAGGTGTTTGGGTTACATCGCATAAATATTTATTTACGCGATCTAACCTAAAAAAAACCTCTATTTACACGATCTAACCTAAATACCTCTATGGTCTCGAAAGCCTACGTGTCAAACTGATTTCCTACCGTATCTACAAAAATTATCGCGCATAAAAAGTTACCAGTATTGCCCAAACGTCACAATTCTTAAACATTACCTGCAAATTACTCAATTGTAATTACACGTAGCAACATTGCCCCCCGACGGCTAAAACGCGGCAGGACCCTCCTGAAAGCGAGTTGAGACTCGGCGAGTATATCCTGGGGTAACGAGAGGAAAGATGACCTGGAGCCAACAGCTGCTGCGTACACACAAAATCAAACATGGACGTCAATATATGTTATTCTCTGGATGATTAGACGCACTTAATTCGCTATAATTTAACGCCAACATGTTTAATTCTGAGGGTTGGAATGTAGCCAAATTAAGTACATCACCAAATTGAATGTTATGGGTTTTGTGTGCAGTCACCGGTGATTGGGCTCAGACCACTAAGTGATTACACTTGGCAACCTGGTTTAATCACAGCCCATTTTACGTGAGTCTATGGGTCTCTGAGCCTATGGGTCTCTGTGAGTCTGTGGCTCTCTGTGAGCCTATGGCTCTCTGTGAGCCTATGGTTCTCTGTGAGCCTATGGCTCTCTGTGAGCCTATGGGTCTCTGTAAGCCTATGGGTCTCTGTGAGTCTATGGGTCTCTGTGAGTCTATGGGTCTCTGAGGCTGTGGCTCTCTGTGAGCCTATGGCTCTCTGTGAGTCTGTGGCGCTCTGTGAGCCTATGGCTCTCTGTGAGCCTATGGATCTCTGTGAGCCTATCGGTCTCTGTGAGTCTGTGGCTCTCTGTGAGTCTGTGGCTCTCTGTGAGTCTATCGGTCTCTGTGAGTCTATCGGTCTCTGTGAGTCTATCGGTCTCTGTGAGTCTGTGGCTCTCTGTGAGTCTTATCGGTCTCTGTGAGTCTGTGGCTCTCTGTGAGTCTGTGGCTCTCTGTGAGCCTATGGCGCTCTGAGCCTATGGGTCTCTGTGAGTCTATGGCTCTCTGTGAGTCTATCGGTCTCTGTGAGTCTGTGGTTCTCTGTGAGCCTATGGCTCTCTGCGAGTCTATGGGTCTCTGTGAGTCTATCGGTCTCTGTGAGTCTGTGGGTCTCTGTGAGCCTATGGCTCTCTGTGAGTCTATGGGTCTCTGTGAGTCTATCGGTCTCTGTGAGTCTGGGTCTCTGAGCCTATGGGTCTCTGTGAGTCTTATCGGTCTCTGTGAGTCTGTGGCTCTCTGTGAGCCTATGGTTCTCTGTGAGTCTATGGCTCTCTGTGAGCCTATGGGTCTCTGTGAGCCTATGGTTCTCTGTGAGCCTATGGCTCTCTGTGAGTCTTATCGGTCTCTGTGAGTCTGTGGCTCTCTGTGAGTCTATGGGTCTCTGAGCCTATGGGTCTCTGTGAGTCTATGGGTCTCTGTGAGTCTGTGGCTCTCTGTGAGTCTATGGGTCTCTGAGCCTATGGCTCTCTGTGAGTCTTATCGGTCTCTGTGAGTCTGTGGCTCTCTGTGAGCCTATGGGTCTCAGTGAGCCTATGGTTCTCTGTGAGTCTATGGGTCTCTGTGAGTCTGTGGCTCTCTGTGAGTCTGTGGCTCTCTGTGAGCCTGTGGCTCTCTGTGAGTCTATCGGTCTCTGTGAGTCTGTGGCTCTCTGTGAGCCTGTGGCTCTCTGTGAGTCTGTGGCTCTCTGTGAGCCTATGGCTCTCTGTGAGCCTATGGCTCTCTGAGCCTATGGGTCTCTGTGAGTCTATCGGTCTGTGAGCCTGTGGCTCTCTGTGAGTCCGTGGCTCTCTGTGAGCCTATGGCTGTCTGTGAGCCTATGGGTCTCTGTGAGTCTATGGGTCTCTGTGAGTCTATGGGTCTCTGTGAGTCTATGGGTCTCTGTGAGTCTATGGGTCTCTGTGAGTCCGTGGCTCTCTGTGAGCCTATGGCTCTCTGTGAGTCTATGGGTCTCTGTGAGTCTGTGGCTCTCTGTGAGCCTATGGCTCTCTGTGAGCCTGTGGCTCTCCGTGAGTCTATGGCTCTCCGTGTAGAGCTATGCGAGTAGTGGACAACCAGACTCAGACCCGCTCCGCACGCGAGCGCCTGGTCACATAACGGTTGGGCGCTCAGAACCCGGATTCGAACTCGGGGAAACTCGGCGGTGCCGGCTCAGCGCTCCGGCACCCGCCAGTGCCGCGGCGGTCCCGTGCCAGTCGCCACGCGCCGCCACGGTAACGTTTTTGCCGTTTGCTCGACTCGAGCCCTAACGCTGTCGGCGCTCGCCCCTCCCCCACTCCTCCGGCCTCGCCTGACAGGCGGAGCGAGCGAGCGCTACGAGGATGAGGAGCTGCCCTCGGTCGTCATCAACCACCAGGGCATCGCCGTGTACGAGCGCGGCGGCGACGCCGGCGGCGGCGCGGGCTCCGGCGCCGGCGGCGGCGGCGGAGCCGGAGCCGGCGCCGGGGCCGGCGGCCAGGTCAACAACGACGACGGCGAGGACGACGAGAACGAGGAGGAGGAGGAGGACGACGAGGAGGAGGACGAGGAGGAGGAGGAGGAGGAGGACGACGACATTGCCAACCGCGCCGCCTACGACGCGTACCCGCAGCAGCCGCCCCTCGCCCCCCTGGAGAACACCAACGGGCAGGAGCAGCTGGCGCACAAGCGGCGCAAGCACTGAGCTCCGCCGCTCCGCCGCTCCGCCGCTCCGCCGCTCCGCCGCCAGCCCGCCGCCGGCCTCGTCGGCTCTGCACGGTCGCGCTATCTCAGGGTTCCACGTTAAACTCCCCAGCCCCCCACTCGCGCCCGCCCCCGCCTGGCCCTCTGCCACGCGTTGGCCGGGTCGTGCGCCGCGTCCAGCAGGATGTCCGGAACCGAAGTTCCCGAAGAAAGATCCACCCTCTCCCTCCTCCCCTCCCTCCCCCCCCCTCCCCTCCCTCCCCTCCCCCGACCACGGGAAGGGGGGAATGTGGGAGGCACCACCCGGAAGAAGGCTTCGGAGCGAGACGGAGAGAGAGAGAGCCACGTGACGGCACGCTCGTTAATCCCCCCGTGGTGGCAGCCGTGTTGAATCTCTCTCCGGCGTGAGCCCTCTGGGCCTTGACACCCCACCCCACTCCACCGAGCCCACGTTTGCCCATTTTTTTTGTATCTCTTTTACTCCACCCACCCATCCCCGGGCGTGTGTGCGTGCGTGTGTGTGCGTGCGTGTGTGTGCGTGTGTGTGTGTGTGCGCGTGTGTGTGTGCGTGTGCGTGTGTGTGTGCGTGTGTGTGTGCGTGTGCGTGTGTGTGTGTGCGTGTGCGTGCGTGTGCGCGCGCGTGTGCGTGCGTGCGTGTGTGTGCGTGTGTGCGTGCGTGTGTGCGTGCGTGTGTGCGTGCGTGTGTGTGTGTGTGCGTGTGCGTGCGTGTGCGTGCGTGCGTGCGTGCGTGCGTGTGTGTGTGCGTGTGTGTGTGTGTGCGTGTGTGCGTGCGTGTGCGTGTGTGCGTGCGTGTGTGTGCGTGCGTGTGCGTGTGTGTGCGTGTGCGTGCGTGTGCGTGCGTGCGTGCGTGCGTGCGTGTGTGTGTGTGTGCGTGTGTGTGTGTGTGTGTGTGCGTGCGTGTGTGTGTGTGTGTGTGCGTGTGTGTGTGTGTGCGTGTGTGTGTGCGTGTGTGTGTGTGTGTGCGTGCGTGTGTGTGTGTGTGCGTGTGTGTGTGTGTGCGTGTGTGTGTGCGCGCACCATTCACCGGATTGATTTTACCACTGCGGGAGGGGGGTGAGCGGGGTTGGTGGAGGACTGGAGCCGACGAGGTGGGGCGGTTTTTTTAGACAGTCGGTCGTCGGCCGGCGGATCACCGGCAAATTCGATTATTGTCGTGCGGCCGTCTGTACGAGGCGGTGGCGTAGAGCGATGGGGGGGGGGGGGGTTCATGTCCTGCCGAACAAAATCCGGGGGGTTTTGTGGAATTTCGTGTGGTGGTGAGAGAAACGATTGGTCTGTGGCAGGCGTGCGGGAAACCTGCACGGTGTAGCGCGCGGGCTGTGTGTCCGGCTTGTAGCTTTGTTTCACCCGCACTTCCCGATTTGCCCTTCCTCCTCCCCCCCCTCCCCCCCCCGCACACCCGCACCTCCCCGATTGGCACGGCTTTTGGCCACGTTGCGGTGCGTCGGGCCCACCGCTTGCAAACGGCACGCAGATAATCCGCCACCGAAGGCCGTCTTGCACTCGGTGGCTTTCGAGTGCAGAATCGCCTTGACCCGGTTGCTGCGGACGTTAGCGCCGCGCCTCGGTCACTCGTGCGTCGCTCCCGGGGGCCCCTTGCAGCGACGCACGAGTGACCCGGTTACACTCCTCGCGCCTTTGCTGCTGCTGGATGCATTTCAAAAGTCGCAAAACGACCCTCGGGGGGGGGGTGGGGGGCGGGTACGGAAGAGATTCTTCCCCCTCTTGTAAACCGATTGGAAGTCGCCATTCCCACAGTCGTCCACCAGGGCCACCACTCCCCCCCCCCCCCAAAATGACATTCGCAGCCAGCGTTTGGGCGCAATAAAATAAAACGATTATTCACGAATATAAAACGGCGGCGAAACTGTCTCCGGGGGGCGGCAGTGACGACTGCCAGCGGTCGCCATTGAGCAGCCCTGGTTGGCACCGCGTCCTTGCAGGGCTGGCACGGCGTCGCCCCGGTTCGCTCGCGAGCACTGCGGCATTGTGGGAGCGGGTGAGCATGCTTTGGCGCTCCAACCCCCCCCTTCCCTACCCCCTCCACCGCACCCCCTCCACCGCACCCCCTCGCCCCCCACCGGTTCACTGCTCCCGCTTCCAACGCGTCGTGCGTGCGCGAGTCGATTTGGCCGGGTGACGTCGCTGTAAACGTCATTTGGGATATTTTTTTTGTCCTACGCTTTATAATTGCCGTAGGTCTGGGGGTGGTGGGAGGGTGGGGGGGGGGGGGGGTCTGCTTGGATAGGAATTAAACTTTGCTCATGAATTGTCCCGTGACCGCTGCCCTCCTGGCCTGTGTATCCGCAAGTTCGTTTCGAAGACGAGGAGCACGTTGGAAAGCGTTGCGTGACCCACACTCGTTTGTTGCATGATCTTCGCCCGACTGGTTTTAAAATTTAACGTGATCCGCTCCGAAGTCGGGAGGGGGGTGGGGGGTGGGGTGGACGGGGGTGGTCCTGTTATCGTGAACAAAAAAAAAAACGCGTCGTTATCTACCAAGAAAAGCCTCCCCGGGTCTCGCATTCTCTCTTGTTATTAGGGTCCCGCTGCATCGCGTTGCTTTGGCAAATCCCGCTAAGCGAGCGCGTGACTGCACGCTGTCCATACGCAGCCGGGCAGGGAGAGGGGAGCAGAGGGGCGAGTGGGAGGGGAGGGGGGCGGTGGACTCGCAGCATCCCATCCCATGGAAGCATCTGGCGCCGTTCGTTTAGGACGCGGTAGTCGGGGTGGGGGGGGGGCGACACTGCGTCGAGTTGCCGCGTGCCGCTAATTGCGGCTCGCCCCACCCAACCCAAGCGTGTTGCTTCCAGCGATTTGCGCGTTTCTCCAGAGCGGCTCCTTCAACAAACCCCCCCACGCCACCCCCAACAAACGCCCTCGGCGCCCGCAGCCGAGTGATGCAAGCCCTCGGTCGTGCCGGCGAGCGGGTCCAACTGAGACGTCGGCTGGACCCGGGGTGGCTCGGGTTCCAACGTAGTTCCGATTGCAGCAGCATCGTCTGCTCAAACCACACAATTTTTCCTCGCCGCGACCCAATCGCGTTGCAATTACGTCACCGTCGTCACGATCGCGCGATTTCGTTAGCAATTGGCCACCCACACCACATCCCCCACCCCCACCGGCTCTGCCGCTCGGTATAAGTTCCCACATTCCTCTGTGTTTGTCACCCAGATCTCAGCTAGCGCGGCGGTGTGTTTATATCACCCAGGTTGGAGTTACCCGCGGCGTATCGGCTCGCGTGTTGAGGACGATGCGTTGTGGTCTCACGGCCTTTTGGTGTATCCAACGCAGATTTGGCGAATGCCATCGGTCCCGGCGCCGATTTGCGTCCAAGAAATGGGAAAGGGTCAAACGGAATGAGCTCCGGTATGGGCGGCGTCCCCCCAAGACGCCTTGGCCACCCGCAGGAGTGAGAGGCCTCTCAACCCCCACGCCTCGCTTGGTCGTCGTCATTTCTTTTACGCTTGGCAAAATATCTTCATCGGGTCACTAAACCGTGAAAGGTTACAACTTTTCTGCACTCTTGAGTGTGGATTTCCAACAACAACAATAATAATAAACAGCCCCTTGTCATACCCTTTGAGTCTTTCTGGTTAAATCGTCACCTAGGTAGAAAAATATTAGATCGCGACGTTTCGGTCGCAACGCAAGCGTCCGTCATCAGGTGACAAATGGTGAGATGGCTGCTCCAAGCAAGGGATTATTTAAGTAATGTAAGGCGAGCAAACAGAAGGCTAGCAAGCGTCGGCTAATCCGAGGGGAGGGGGCCGGGGTGGGATGGGAGGGGCTGCAATTTATTATTTTTCTACCCACGTGACTTAACCAGAGACCCAAAGGGTATGGATTCCTGCGGTCACGAAAGCTTCAAATCAAGATAGCGCCCTTGTCAATTCGCTGCTGGGTGAAGGGTCTCCCCACGTGGGTCGCCCAGGGAAGGTTTTGCTGGACCATACTTGTTCGCCGGTGCTTTTTTAAAACGAAAATGGGCGTACGAATATTGTTCCAGTTCACGCACCGATTGGGTCACGGGCGACCGGGCCCGCGGGAGCCGTTCGCCCGTTGCCAAGTTTGTTGTTGTTTGTTGCTGCTGCTGTTGCCGTACGCGAGAGGCGGTGTTTGCGGCGTTCGCCTTCCGCCTCTCGCGTGGGAAATGGCCTTCTCGAGAGATCAGAGTCTGGAGGGCGGGGGGGGTGGTGGTGAGGGCATCCGTCCGCTTGCCGGTTACTACCGGAGGTGGCGTCGCTTTCGTGGTTCCAGAATCAATGGGTGGCCAACAAGAGTAACGCGTGGTAGGGCTTTAGCGACCAATGTTATCCGTAATAGAGGGTTTTATTTGCGTTAGATCGCGGAAATACAAGTACGTCGTTAAACCCGCCACCGCCCGACACGGCCAATCGGTAAGGTTTGTCACGTGAACAGAGCTCGCCAATTGGCCACGAATACAGCGACGCACGGCTGTGTGTTGGAGAGTAAACCCACTGCAACATTTGCAGTCCCGAGTACCGTGACCTTTTTTTTGTGTGTGCCAGTAATCACAACTAACGAATCGCAACCAACCGTTTTGCAACTGACTTTTTGCAGTACGCTCGCGGTGACCGTCAAGAAGTGAGCGGGGCTGCCGAGGTTAGCGGTCGCGAGCAAGTCGGCACGGCCCAATTTTCGGCCTCGCCTATGCGCGGGCACCCGTTCCAGCTCCCGGCCCCCGTCCGCTGGGCCCGCGGACCGAGGATCGGCGTGGGCGCGTGGTCGGGGCATTGTGACTGGGGGAGGTGGGGGGGGTGGGGGTCATCGTTGTTTTCGTGTACGCGATCGGCGTTGTCGGAGTGCGGGCCGCGTCGTGTTTAGCCGTCGCGCTCCCATTGCGCGGGGCGCGTCTGTGTAGCGCCGGTTTATTTTTTGTCACATTTTTTTTTTGGGGGGGGGGGGCCGGGGGGGTGGGGCCCCCGTTGCACCGTTCGCCAGGAACCGTTGTTCGCGTCGCCTCCGCCGATACGGGCCCATCGGATTGCGTGGATTGAGAGCCGGCTGTTGCCGTGCGTCGTGGTGGCCGTCGTCTGCTGAAGCCACGGCCGATGCCGTCGGGACGATCTCGGGCAACCTAAAGCCGGATGTCGAAGGGGCCTGGGGTCGCGCTCGGGATAATAGGAGGGCACCGAAGTCTGCTGCTGGTGGTGGTGGTGGTGGGGGGGGGGGGGCTACGTCGTTGTGGGCATTGCAGCCAAATAATTTGTTGTGCCCGCACCTCCGTTCGCCGCGCATCCACGCCTGCCTTGCTTTGAGAGGGCCGACTCGAAAGGCTGCGCCCGTGTCCACGCGTTGTGATGGCCTTGAGGTGGGTGCGGAGGAGTCCCTTTGGCCGCAGCGACGCCGTGGACGTGTGTTGAAGTTCTTTCGCTCCGCCGTACGTAGCGCACCGCGCTCTCGCGGTCTGCGGCCGGGGAGGACAGCGAACTGGACACGCAGAGCTCCGCGTGTTTTTTCAGTCTGGACGTCAAAGTGCATAGTGGCCGGCACCATCAACGTCACCACCCCCCTCCCCCCCTACCTTCCTCATCATGCAGCTACCACCTCAACACGTATGTAAGTTTGAACGTCTGTCGCAACCGTACGTAACCAGCGGTGCTCATCGGAGGTTGCGGGCGAAGGACAACGAGCTAAACAACAACAAAACAGTTGTAAAGCAAATGAGTTTGTCAATCAACGACGGTGCGATTAGTCTTGACACCAGTGCAGTGGTCGGCGCCGCGACGGATCGGCGTTCTCGGTCTTAAAGCGCGTCCGCAAATATTTGGCGATGACCGGTTCGCGCGTGTACACCGTCGGCAAATAAAAGACGCCTCCTTTTTAATCACTGATGATGTTCCTGCTTTGTGCTCGTCTGACATTTTTGTTTCGCAAACCGAACGATTTCGATCCCCGAGGCGCGAGTCGTACGTCCGGTGCACGTCCAACTTGTTGCTTGGCCAGCCGTGCCAGTCGGAGGTAGCGTGCTACACGGCACCACGGCTAACGCGATACCGGGTGTGGTCACGGGGCCTTGACTGGGCCTTTCAATGAGCGTCTGGTGGTCGTGTGTTTTGGGGAAGACCAAGGTGTTCCGGCGTGGTACCCGCCGCACCAACTCGGTGTTCCCCCATGTAAGCCTGCATAGAAGCTTAAAAAAAATAACTCGATTATTATTTGACCAGGTAAGGGCACGCTGAGCAACGTAGCTCTTTTTTTTCCAGAGCGGACCTGGCCATCACAAAGGACAGCTCAACGAAGTGGGATCATCATCGTCGGCATCACGTGGACATCTATAGCAGCCACGTTCTCTAAACGCGTGATGTTGATTCTGAATGTGGAGGGGGAAACTGGAGCACCCGAAGAAAAATCTACGCTACCACGGGGAGGGAGACAGAGAGAGATGCAAACCTGCATTGTGATGTTTGTCCAAATGCGACTGTGCAATAGCTACGCCCTGTTTCACATCCAAGTCCGCAGTAGTTTGCTGTGATGTTGCCGTGCCGAATCCCAAGTGAGTCATTTTGCAGGTGCAAATGTTTCGAATGTTGGCCGCATTTGGACCCGGGACCCCGACCCACGGTGGCCTCCTCGTTTCGAGTAAGCCGGACGTAGAATTCTACGATTACACCTCCCCCCCCACCCTAGCGTTGAGATTATTTACATTGCTTTGGGTGCTTTATATATCAAAAATGGATGGGCCCCTTTGCTGTGGGTGCGGGTCCTTGCCATCGAAAACTAGAGCTGTCATTTGTGACCAGTGGCTTCTGCCTGCTAGGATGGGGGGGGGGGGGGTTTAGTTGTATTTCTACGTTTGGGTGGTTTATTTACCTTCTACATTGCACTCCTATCGTGTTTGTGTAACTGTTGTAATGTTCTTACCCCGTGCTCATCGGATTCCTCCTGCAGTCTTAATAAATATTCTGATTAATCAGGGCGGCCTGGCCGATTCGAACCGGGAACCCCCTTTTGCAACGAGCGACGAAACGCGCCGCCTAGCGCCGTGCCAGAGTCACCCGGTGACTTTTGGCAAAACTTTTTTTTTTATATTTCGGAAACTTTGATCTTTTGTTTGGGCAATTTTCCACTTTGAGGATTTGGCAATACTGTACTGACCTGGGTTCAAGCGTGGAGGACGAGGGTGGGTGGTGGAGGGTGGTGGGTGGTGGGTGAAGGGTGGTAGGTGGTGGAGGAGAGTGGGTGGGTGGGTGGAGGAGGGTGGTGGAAGGTGGATGGGTGGTGGAGGGTGGGTGGTGGAAGAGGGTGGGTGGTGGAGGAGGAGGGTGGTGGAGGGTGGTGGAGGGTGGTGGGTGAAGGGTGGGTGGTGGAGGGTGGATGGGTGGTGGAAGGTGGGTGGTGGTGGTGGAGGAGGAGGGTGGTGGAGGGTGGTGGGAGGGTGGGTGAGTGGTGGAGGGTGGGTGGTGGAAGAGGGTGGGTGGTGGAGGGGTGGGTGGTGGAAGAGGGTGGGTGGTGGTGGTGGAGGAGGGTGGTGGAGGGTGGTGGGTGGGTGGAGGGTGGTGGGGTGAAGGGTGGTGGAGGTGGGTGGTGGAGGGTGGTGGGTTGAATAGTGGTAGGTGGTGGAGGAGAGTGGGTGGGTGGGTGGAGGAGGGTGGGTGGTGTAGGAGGGTGGGTGGTGAAGAGGGTGGGTGGTGGTGGTGGAGGAGGGTGGTGGAGGATGAGTGGAGGTGGGTGGTGGAGGTGGGTGGTGAGTGGAGGTGGGGTGGGGGGTGGGTGGAGGAGGATGGTGGGTGGGTGGGGGGTGGGAGGGAGGGGGGTGGGTGGGTGGTGGAGGAGGGTGGTGGGTGGATGGTGAGGGAGGGTGGGTGGATGGTGAGGGAGGGGGGTGGATGGTGAGGGAGGGTGGGTGGATGGTGAGGGAGGGTGGGTGGATGGTGAGGGAGGGTGGGTGGATGGTGAGGGAGGGTGGGTGGATGGTGAGGGAGGGTGGGTGGATGGTGAGGGAGGGTGGGTGGATGGTGAGGGAGGGTGGGTGGTGGTGGAGGGTGGATGGTGGTGGAGGGTGGGTGGATGGGGGAGGGTGGGTGGATGGTGGAGGGTGGGTGGTGGTGGAGGGTGGGTGGGTGGTGGTGGAGGGTGGGTGGGTGGTGGTGGAGGGTGGGTGGGTGGTGGTGGAGGGGTGGGGTGGGTGGTGGTGGAGGGGGGGTGGGTGGGTGGTGGAGGGTGGTGGGTGGAGGAGGAGGGTGGTGGGTGGGTGGAGGAGAGTGGGTGGGTGGGGGAGGAGGAGGGTGGGTGGGAGAGGAGGGTGGGTGGGATGGATGGTGAGGGGAGGGTGGATGATGGTGAGGGAGGGTGGGTGGATGGTGAGGGAGGGTGGGTGGATGGTGGTGGGTGGGTGGTGGAGGAGGTGGTGGATGAGGGTGTTGTGGTGGTGGTGGGGTGGAGGGTGGTGGTGGTGGTGGTGGAGGGTGGGGTGGTGGTGGAGGGTGGTGGTTGGGAGGTGGCACTGGGTGCGGCTGTGACGGGGAAGGCGGTGGGCGTCGGGGGTGTGTAATGATAGCTGGCCACGTGTTCTCTCTCTACACACGAAGGGGCGAGGCACAACCTTCGTCACCCGAGGTTTGGCACCGATGGCGAGCGAGCTGCTCCTTCTGGCCACCGACCCCGTCAGGTGTTGAGAGTCATCCCATCCAAGGTGTTCGACCCGCCTGCCACCTTAACCAACAGAGTCGGCATCTTTAACCCAAGGTACCGGTCACTCGATTGCGTTTGGAACCTTTCCTCCGCGGTCCGGGTTCAACTTTTTCTACGGCGTCCGCCGTTGTGCAGGCTGTCTCTGGGTGGGTCATCATCATCATCACGATCCATGGACAGATAGCCCTTAGGTGTCCACTGTTGTTACAACTTTGGTTGGGCGCTGACATTAATGTGGAAGTGTTAACGTCGCGGACATACACCCAGCTGATACAAAAAGCCATCGTATCAGCGTACTCAATCTTTGGTTTGGAACAGACGCTAACGCGACGTTGGTGTTGCTGTGCTTTGAACGTGCAAGTGTTGTTAACATTCTGACTAATGTTACTCATCACTTTATTTAAGTCGTAACACCCAACCCTGTGGGATGTTTTTTTTAAATTTTAAATTCGCGAGCTGTTTTCTCTTTTTTTCTCTCTCTCCCTCTCTCTTCCTGGTCATTCAAACAAAGTTGTCACCGTGCGTCGTCGCAGATGTCATAGCCCCTGGCTCGCCGGGATAAGGCGGTAGAGCAAATATTTCCACTCCACCTGTTCCATCTGTACGATGGGGATAGAGCGTTGCCCCCTCGCACGCGTTGGATTTTCTCCGGGTGCTCCGGTTTCCTTGCACGTGTAAGCACTCGTTAGTCGGCCGGCAACACCTTCACGATGTATAGAGGATCGCAGAGCTTGGGGAGGAATTTTGCATCGGCCTTCTCTGCTCGTCCGTGGTTCTGTCCTACAGGCACCTCCGAGTCGTCGTTTCTCTCCGACAGAGAGAGAGAGCGAGCGAGCGAGCACCGTTGTGCCTTACAAGTTGAAAGGATTATTCGTCCCTTTACCTGTAACCCCATTAATAGTGTAGTTCACGCGGGCAAGAATATTATCCGGGCTTTCAGGCTGTCTCTTTCGCGTGAAAATCTAGGGCCCCTTCACTCGCAACGTACGGCGTTGTGTTACGCTATTGTCGTACCGTATAGATGATTGTTTCGACGTTATGGTCTGAGAAGGGCCCGTGGGGATGCTCCCCCCGTGTCGGGTTCGGAAAGGAGTAGAGGCAGACCGAGGGTTGAAGACGCGGTGGTGGATCGAGATGAGTCACAGATTCAGAAGCAGACTAACACCACAGGGCGCAACACCGCCTCGTCCTGCGATGCCGCAGGCTGTCTGTGATTACCTCGGCGTCTTCCTTCATCAGAGCCCTGCGCTAGAACGTCGTCTTGTGGTTTGATGTGGCTTTGAGATGAGTCACAGAATCAGAAGCAGACTAACACCACAGGGCGCAACACCGCCACGTCCTGCGATGCCGCAGGCTGTCTGTGATTACCTCGGCGTCTTCCTTCATCAGAGCCCTGCGCTAGAACGTCGTCTTGTGGTTTGATGTGGCTTTGAGATGAGTCACAGAATCAGAAGCAGACTAACACCACAGGGCGCAACACCGCCACGTCCTGCGATGCCGCAGGCTGTCTGTGATTACCTCGGCGTCTTCCTTCATCAGAGCCCTGCGCTAGAACGTCGTCTTGTGTTCAGTGTGTTATCCTTCCCGCTCCGCACCTCAGATTATAGTGCGGTCTGCCAATGCATACGAACGATAGCGCCGAAGAAATCCTTCTATTTTATGAATAACTTCGACACCATCTCCATAACACTGCCGTAAAAAAAGGCGCAAGATATAAAATAAAAACTATCGACCTATTTTTTTTTTTGCCCACTGGTCCTTCTTCATAGCGCATTCGTCAATACACGCGCTATGAATAAAGGACATTTCACGAAATGCCGCCGATTAAATATCTATTTTTAAGGGCACACACTCGCGCACACACACACGCGATTATAAATCTTCATTGTCAGTCGCCGCCTGTGCACGACAGCCAATGAAACCGCAACAGCAGCAGCAGCAGCAAATATGAACGTGTTTGATTTTTTTTTAATTTATGAATGGCACGTGTTGACTTTTGCACGGTGAACTTCTTTCGCAACCGTAAGCAAGCCAACCCTTGTTCAACGGAGGTGCGGGCGGGCGAGGGACAACGCGAATCACACAAAAGAGGACAATTCCAATTCTAGATTTGAAGTTTTCGTGACTGCAATGATCCATACTCTTTGGTTCTTTCGGTAAAGTCACGTAGGTGAAAAATAAAATTAGCCTCGAGTCTCAGCGTGCTGTGGTCAGAAAAAATGACCGAAAGAGCTCTTAAAGAAAGTTGTGTTAAGATGTCAAAATACCAAACTGAAAACTTTTGCAACGAATCATGTCTGCATTAACCACATATACTTGTGGTGAACATGCACATACTTTTGTATGTGCATGTTCACTGATTGGTCCACACCAGAGACAGCTTTCTTTAGAGCCTAGTCTCACTAACAGCGTTAGACCAGAGGACGACGCCAAACAGGCGAACAGCACTAAGACAATGCCACTGTCAGGGCATTGAGAGCTCGGGGTTGAGCAGCTACATCATGGGATCTTAACATCTTAACACAACTGTTTTATTGCCAGAAAGGGTAACACCTATTCTTGTGTTTTGATACTGGCAAGGGAGGCCCCTTATCCAGGGGGATCACTTTGGGGTTTAAACACGAGCCAGTTTCTGTCCAAAAATCATCGCCCCATGGGACAGGGAGAGTTCAAGCCTGCGTGTCGAAACTATTCACCAACCACTCCCTGTCTCTCTCGCTTGCAACGACCCATTAGGTCTGTCATTGTTTGAAGTGAATCACGTTTGACCCGGATCGGGGGGGGGGGGTAGAGGGGGTAGTGGTGGTGATGGAGTGATGTGGTACAGGAGGACGTGGAGCTGAGTGGACTTGCCGATGGCTGGTACCAGCGGTGTCAAGATCGGCCTCTGTGTAGGAGGCTCGTGAAGGACGCTACTGGGCAGTTGGAGGCAGTCGCCCTCCAGCAACAACGGAGGGGGGCGGATGAGCGACGCTCACAACAACGAGCGGAGCGTCGGGTGGATAAAGCACCGCAAGTTGGCACAGAAGAGGGCACAGGTGGTGCATCGGACAGTCACCTCAGTCATCTCAGTCAGTCGACCCGTGGCACCTGCTGGGTCTGCCCCCGTGACCTCCTGCCAGCAGGCGTTCGACACTTCACGTGGCCTCCACGTGCACATAGCCTGGCACAAGCGCCGTGGTGACATCACCACCACTTAGTGGCGAATGGGGGTTGTTGTTGTTGTTATTGGTGGTGGTGCATCCAGGGGTAGCCCGTCCGTGTCGGTGAACCAGGGCAGTCGCCTAGTGCGCCAAGCTAAAAAAATATACAAAAAAATAAAGAATGTGTCATTATTTCAATTCCCGTGCACGTACAGAGGGAATATGAATAATAATTCCTATTTTCTTAACATTTCTGAGAATGTATTAAAGCAGGAGCGGAGCCAGGATGTTAATTTCAAGAATGATTAGAGAGTCAGGCTGTTGAACTAGTAGACGCCATCGGTTTGGCGGACACACTCTGACAATGCAGTTGCACGGAGTCCGCCAGACCGAGTGTCGTACACTTACACAGCAGAATGTCACCCCTGTCACCCCCCCCCCCTGGCTCCGCCCCTGTAATTAAAGTAAAATATTTTATCTCCCGCAACAACAAAAAAAGACCGTAAATCGGGCTGAAAAATCCTCGAGCTGTCGTGGACAAATATATTTCTGAACACGTCGTCTCTATTTTATCTGATTTCAGAAACATCAATTGGGACAGATGTACGGACAAACCGGAATAATCATGCCTCCGTTTAAAAAAAAAAATAACACGCCTTAAAAACACATCGAACGGAAAAAATAGGGCTTAAAATATTTCCCAGTTTACCAAAACCACCCCCCCCCACCCACCTCATCCGAGATCTGCCCTTGGGGGGTCTTGGGGGGTGGTCGGGGACAGATTGGACGGTTCGACCTCGGACAGCCCCGAGTCGAGAGGCCGCCCCTGGCGGGTCCCAGGTGCCCTGGGGTTTGATCCGGAACAGCACGCACGGGACAACGTTGGCGCCTGCGTTTCTTGGTGGCGGGCAGGACATCGATGTGTGCGGAGATCTGGCGCGTGGTGTTGGCTGTGCCCAACTTCATTGTCGCGGTAGCAGCCCCGTGCCAGATTATCCTCGTAGCAAAAGTAGTTGCACATGTTACGGGCCCCGTGCTCCCAAGGCCCCCACGCTCCCAAGGCCCCCGCACTCTCAAGGGCCCCGCGCTCTCAAGGGCCCCGCGCTCTCAAGGGCCCCGCGCTCTCAAGGGCCCCGCGCTCTCAAGGGCCCCGCGCTCTCAAGGGCCCCGTGCTCTCAAGGGCCCCGCGCTCTCAAGGGCCCCGCACTCTCAAGGGCCCCGCACTCTCAAGGCCCCCGCGCTCTCAAGGGCCCCGCGCTCTCAAGGCCCCCGCGCTCTCAAGGGCCCCGCACTCTCAAGGCCCCCGCGCTCTCAAGGCCCCCGCACTCTCAAGGGCCCCGCGCTCTCAAGGGCCCCGCGCTCTCAAGGGCCCCGCGCTCTCAAGGGCCCCGCGCTCTCAAGGGCCCCGCACTCTCAAGGGCCCCGCGCTCTCAAGGGCCCCGCGCTCTCAAGGGCCCCGCGCTCTCAAGGGCCCCGCGCTCTCAAGGGCCCCGCGCTCTCAAGGGCCCCGCGCTCTCAAGGGCCCCCCACTCTCAAGGCCCCGCACTCCCAAGGGCCCCGCGCTCTCAAGGGCCCCGCACTCTCAAGGGCCCCCCACTCTCAAGGCCCCCGCACTCTCAAGGGCCCCCCACTCTCAAGGCCCCCCACTCTCAAGGCCCCGCGCTCCCAAGGGCCCCGCGCTAAACGCTTTCAAGCTGTCAATTCCGGTTCGGTGATTCTGCGCTTGCTCTATTACTGTAGTACTATACCGCCTTCAACTTTTACGAACGACTGGGTGTTTAAGGTTAGCGGTTTGTCGTATTATCTGGCTGTACAGCAAATGAAAAATTTACAATAACTTTACTACGCAAGTAAAACATTTGTGTTTTCATATTTTCGTGTATTTTTTAAATTTAGGGCCCCTTTATAACATCATGCTACAGGCCCCGCACGAGATTCAACCGGCACCGGCAGTGCCAGCATGCAGCATCCTGCACACTTTTGTAAATAGACTTCGGCCGACTGAGAAATGTTCATTTTTATTTTCATCACACGGAAAATCCCTTCTCGCCAGTTCAGAATGTTTTATTTAGTTCGACTGCAGGAAGAATCCGATGAGCTATAAAGCTCTTTCGTCACCGAACGTTACAACGACAGTTACACAAACACGATCGGAGTGCAACGTAGAAGAAAGGTAAACAAACCACTCAAACACGTACAAATACAACAAATACCAGGCAGAGCCCACTCAGGTATTGACTTATCGTTCAGAAGCGACCTGGCCACAAATGACAGCTCTAGTTTCGATGGCAAGGACGGGCACCCACAGCAAAGTGGCCCATCCATTTTTGACATTGATAGCACTTAAAGTAATGTAAATAATCTCAATGCTAGGGGGGTGGGGGGGGGGGGATATAATCGTAGAATTCTACGTCCGGTTTACTCGAAACGAGGAGGCCACCGTTGGTCGGGGTCCCGGGTCCAAATGCGGCCAACATTCGAAACATTTGCTCCTGCAAAATGACTCACTTGGGATTCGGCACGGCAACATCACAGCAAACTACTGCGGACTTGGATGTGGGAACGGGGCGCTTCGGTGAGGCGTTAACTTAAGTTTTTTTTTTCAGAAGCGACCTGGCCACAAATGACAGCGAGTTGGGGAATTCCAACGACCCACAGCCACAACTAACAGCGGAGTTTCTGGTGGGCTGCAGAGGATCCCGGTCAGTAGCCAGCCAGAAAACTCGAGGCATTGATGTTGTCATATATATGTAGAAATAGCAGTGCGATAGGCGTATGCCCCCGAATCTATTTTAAGAGTTACAGCTCACACATCAGAGTTGGGCGATGCGATACGCCCAGGGGGCATGGATGCGAAGCTACAATCCTACAGCATTCCGAAACGAATCATTCTGGTTGCGACACGGCGTGTGTCCTGCCGCAGGAATGTGGAATTTCCGACCCCCGGCTTGACGTTTGGAACAGCAGGAACAGCACGAGCGCATTCCCGAATGCTCGTGAAAGTACGGGGGAGACTGGCAAGAGCTCCCTTCTACTCTTGCATATGGTGGCAGCAGCAGCAACAGCAGCAACAGCAGCAACATGTTCAGGAGCTCGATGCCGATATCGAGATCCGCTGTTGCTGCTGCTGGCCAAGACGAGACGGCTTCAGCAGAGAGAGAGATAGTTCGTCTCGTGTCGCTACTCCTCCTCATCCTCCTCCTCTGTTGCAGGAACGCAGACTACCACAGCGTTGTTGACTGGCCTCTCTTCAATGTATCTCCATGTGTCTCTGTGGGGGGTCTCTATGGGGTCTCTGTGGGTTCACTATGTGGTGCACATCTTGGGTTGCATGGCCACAGTCCCACCACTGTGGCTCGTATTTGTTGCATCTCTATGGGTCTGTTTGTGCTCTGTGTGTCTCTGTGTATGTCTATGTGTCTCTGTGTATGTGCTCTGTGTGTCTCTGTGTATACTCTGTGTATACTCTGTGTGTCTCTGTGTATACTCTGTGTATACTCTGTGTGTCTCTGTGTATACTCTGTGTGTCTCTGTGTATGTGCTCTGTGTGTCTCTGTGTATACTCTGTGTGTCCCTGTGTATGTCTCTGTGTCTCTGTGTATGTCTATGTGTATCTGTGTATATCTATGTATGTGTCTCTGTGTTTGGCACAGAGACACATACATAGATATGTGGAGGTCTCCTGCTGCTGTTGCTGCTGGCCACGACGAGAGGACTTCAGCAGAGAGAGAGACACAGAGATCGTGTCCGCTGTTCCTCCTCCGTTGAAGCAGCGCAGACCACAGTGATGTCGATTGGCCTGTCTTTAATGCATCTCCATGTGTCTCTGTGGGGGGGGGGGGGGGTCTCTATGGCTTCACTGGACGGTGCAACGTTTGGGTCACGTGGCCACAATCGCACCACGGTGGCGTAGGTCTTTAATGTATCTCTACGGGTCCCTGTGAGTATCAATACGCATCTCGATGAGTCTGCATCTCTATGAGTCTCTGTGTATCTATTTCTGTCTCTTATGGGTTTACGAGATGGGTCCACAGTTTGGGTCACGTGGCCACAATCGCGCGCCACTTTGGCCCCAGTTCAATCTTGATTTGAAGCTTTCGTGACTGCAGAAATCCATGCTCTTTGGTGCTTTCGGTAAAGTCACGTGGGTAGAAAATAAAAGAAAATAAAACAGAGCATTGCTTTTAATTTAGATTTAAAGCTTTCGTGACTGCAGGGATTCATATTCTTGGTTCTTTCGGATATAGTCACGTAGAAGGGAAACAATAAAATAATAAAAAATATATAAAACAATAAAATTATCTCGACATTTTGACTGCAACACAAGCAGCAATCGTCATCAGGTGTGAAAACCACAGCAAGAAAGTTTGAAACAGAAAAAACCCGCCACTTTTTTCAAAATTTCTTGCTACGGTTTTCACACCTGATGACGATTGCTTGTGTTGCAGTCGAAACGTCTTGAGAATTTAATTGTTTTATATATTTTTATTTATTATTTTATTGTTTCCCTTCTACGTGGTGACTTTACCGAAAGAACCAAACAGCTGGGGTGAGGCTCCGGTCTTTAATTGTCCATATTCATCAGGGAGGAGTGCGCTCACGGCCTGCTGTTGACGTTCCGATGATGCGGACGATGGCCAGAAGGAGGAGGAATGTCCATGCAAGAATGTTTGGAGGGTCTCCATCGAGGCGTTTTCATTATTCCGGGCGCCCGCGTTGTTCCACCCCCCTTTGTGGGCGCACCGTTCTTCCAGGTCTTGTCCACGATTCGAGAGAGGTGATGGCTCCATCGTGGAAAGGATTGGTTTCGCCTGTTCCTTCGACGCTCGCACAACCTTGTCGACGCCGGGGACACGTTCCCCCCAACATAACCCGGTGGTTATGGGAACAATTGATTCTCCGACGCACGGTCGGACGTGTGCGCTCGAGAGCGCGAGAGTCCGCTTTGCTCGATGACGATGAGTCGACGACGATGAGCCGACGACGACGAGGAGGAGGAGGAGTCGATGATGCCGTTTGTCTCCTTCCTCCCAGGCGCGAGCCACACACTGCACGTGGCGGGACGCGGCCGCCGCTGCCCTCCTCGCCCTCGTCTATCCCCGGGCTCCTCCTCATCTCCGTCTATCCCCGGGCTCCTCCTCATCTCTACCCCTGGGCTCCTCCTCCTCTTCATCTCTACCCCTGGGCTCCTCCTCATCTCTACCCCTGGGCTCCTCCTCCTCATCTCTACCCCTGGGCTCCTCCTCCTCATCTCTACCCCTGGGCTCCTCCTCCTCATCTCTATCCCTGGGCTCCTCCTCCTCATCTCTATCCCTGGGCTCCTCCTCATCTCTACCCCTGGGCTCCTCCTCATCTCCATCTACCCCGTGGGCTCCTCCTCATCTCTACCCCTGGGCTCCTCCTCATCTCCATCTACCCCGTGGGCTCCTCCTCATCTCTACCCCTGGGCTCCTCCTCATCTCTACCCCTGGGCTCCTCCTCATCTCCATCTACCCCGTGGGCTCCTCCTCATCTCTACCCCTGGGCTCCTCCTCATCTCTATGGGCAACACGGAGGCGAAGCCGGAAGAGGATGTGCAGGAGCAGCCGCCGGGCATCGTTCTCAACTCGTACCAGCAGAACGAGAACCGCAAGCATCCGGTCAGATGTTCACCGTCACCGCTATCATCATCACCACCACCATGCTCATCATTATCACCACCACCACCAGGATCATCAACAGCATCTCCACCACCACCACGATCATCAACATCATTACCACCACTATTATCATCACCACCACATCGCCACTATCATCATTATCATCACCACCACCACCACCACGACGATCATCAACATCATTACCACCACTATCATCATCACCACCACCGTTGCCACTATCATCAACATCACCACCACCACCACGATCATCATCACCACCATCATCACCACCAACACCACCACTACCATCATCATCATCACCACCACCACCATCAATGTGTTCAACGTTGAGAAGTCTGCTGCTAACCACGACGAGAGGGCTTCGTGAGGGAGAGAGTTCGTGTCGTTTTGCTGTTCCTCCTCCACTGAAGCCCACATTGTTGTACTGTGTGGTCTATCGTGTGGCTTGCATGGCACACACAATGCTGTGGCTGGTGTCATCAAACACATTCCTGCGGGGGGAGCTGGTAGGAACGTTGGGTTGATCGGTCAATGGCCAGGGTCAACGGCGGCACCACGTGGTGTATTCCACAAATATGCCCGACTGTGAGGGCGGGCACAAGCCGGCGTGAGTAGGTTAAACGTTGAGTTTTATAAGGGCACCACGGGGTGACCAGCCCCTCCCCACCCAGCCCCACCCCTCCCTCCCACCCCCCACCTAGCCCCATCCTCCTCACCCAGCCCCTCCCCACCCTCCTCTCCCCACCCAGCCCCTCCCTACCCAGCCCCTCCCCACCCAGCCCCTCCCTCCCCACCCAGCCCCTCCTCACCCTCCCCTCCCCACCCAGCCCCACCCTCCATACCCAGCCCCTCCCTCCCCACCCTCCCCTCTCCACCCAGCCCCATCCCTCCCATTTTTGGATGCACGACGGATGGACGGACACAATAATCCCCTGTGGGCTGGTGTAACCAGGAGGTTCCTACCAGTATGAGTCTCTGTGTATCTCTGTGGGTCTCTATGGGTTGTACTGTGTGGCCCATCGTGTGGCTTGTATGGCACACACTCACAATGCTGTGGTTGGTGTCTTTCATGAGTCTCTGTGTATCACAGTGCACACATACAGTACACTCACACAGTACACAAATACACAGTACACTCACACAGTACACATATACACAGTACACACACAGTACACACATACACAGTACACACACGGTACACACACACAGTACACACACACGGTACACTACACACGACAACAACAACCGCCATTCGCCACTAAGTGGCGGTGACATCACCACGACGCTTGTGCCAGGCCATGTGCACCTTGAGGTCACGTGAAGTGTCGAACGCCCCCTGGCAGGAGGTCACGGGGCAGACCCAGGTGCCACGGGTCGACTGACTGAGATGGCTGGCTGATGCACCACCTGTGCCCCCTACTGTGCCAACCTGATGTGCTTTAGCCACACGGCGCTCCGCTCGTTGTTGTGAGCGTCGCTCCTCCGCCCTCCGTTGTTGTTGGAGGGCGACTGCCTCCAACTGCCCAGTAGCATCCTTCACGAGCCTCCTACACAGAGGCCGATCTTGACACCGCTGGTACGAGTCATCGGCAAGTCCACTCAGCTCCACGTCTTCCTGTACCACATCACTCCATCTCTTCAATAGCCCGTGCCGCGCCCGTTTAGCCCCCTCGATCCGGCCGGACAAAAGCTGTTTCGGCATACAGTGGCTGGGCATGCGGGCTACATGACCCAGCCAACGCAGCCTTGCCTGCCGGAGGAGCTCACCGATGGGACCGTGCCCAGATCTTTCAAGGATTTGTGAGCTCCTCACACAATCCAGCCTGCTTAAACCCAGGATGGTCGTAGGCAGGCTAGCCTAAATGTTTCTAACCGGCGAAGATGTTCTATTAGGGGGGTCCACGTTTCGCAAGCGTAGAGAAGGGAGGGAATGACCGTGGCCGAGAAGACCTGAAGCTTAGTGCAGAGTGACAGACCAGGTAGCTTCCACACAGCGTTACGCAACCGATGAAAAGATATTGCCGCTAGACTGATTCGGAGTGAGACCTCTGCTGTTAAACTGGAGCCAGTCATAAGCACGCTGCCCAGGTATGGGAAACTCTCCACTCTCTCCACAACTGCCCCATCACCGATTGGGAGTTGTGGGGGTGGAGTGTCCGATGGTACAAAATACCCAGGCAGGTGCTTAGTTTTGGTGGGACTGATGGTAAGGCCCCATCTCTTAGTGGCACGCTCCAGTCTCAGCAGCAGCGTCTCCAACTCCTCCTCTGAATGAGCAACTATTACCAAATCATCGGCATACATAACGTGGTTGTGCAATAGGGGGCCATCCCTTGGCCGCACCCGGGCATCGATCAGCCTCCCATTATATCTGTACCATATGGAGATTCCCCCGGTACAGCTATTGAAGGCTTCACGAACTACGTGGTCAAAATAGATGTTAAATAATGTGGGAGCCAAAGGACATCCCTGTCGCACCCCAAAGTGTACATGTAGTTTTATACGGGCCCGCTCACCATCATGAAGGTCCTTAATGATCGTGAGCAGAGGGTCAGGGACTCCAAAAGCACGAAGAACAACCCAGAGCCCAGGCCTACTGATGGTATCATAGGCCTTGACCAGGTCAATAAAGCAGAGATGTAGGTCTTGCTGGAATTCTCTACACCTCTGCTGTAGCAAACGGACAGAAAATATGGCATCTGTGCAGGACCACCCTTTCCTGAAACCGCATTGGGGCTCCGCAAGCCTCTCCTCAGCGTGCCTGGCAAGGCGATGTTGAATAATCCTTGCCAGGACCTTTCCCGGCACACTGAGGAGTGAGATGCCCCTGTAGTTGTTACAGTTGTTACAGTCTGTGCGGACCACCAGGGCATCCTTCCAATCCTGCGGAACCCGTCCAATGGTCCAGACTGTTGTTATGATGTCATATAGGGCAGTCTGTGCACAAACGCCACCCTCCCTCAGCATTTCGTTTGGGAGATCATCTCTGCCCGGTGTCTTTCCTGGTCTCAGACTCCAGATCGCCTTCAGTACTTCCTCAACAGATGGTACTTCAGCCAGCCACTCACAGGGGGTGACTTCTTCCAGTATTTGAGGCACTGCAGCCTCAGCAGGGTCATCCCCACTTTATGCCAAGATATTTTCCTGGCTGAGGGATTTCCCCTCCCCCAGGACCTCACAGAAATGCTCAGCAAATCTGCAAACCTGTTCCTGGGGGTCGGAGATTGGATCACCGTTTTTTCCCCTAATGATGGTAATAGGTGTGGCGCTGCAGGTTAATTTTTTGATGGAGTTAAATAGTGATTTGTGATCGCGGGCCACTGAGGCAGACTCCATCTTCTCAGCAACCCGCGACCACTACCCATCCCTGCAGTGCCTCACGGCTCTACGAACCTCCGAGCGAAGGCTGCGGTATGCCTCCTCATTCTCTGACGTGGGATTCTGTAGCCGATTACAGTGGGCCTGTCGCTTTTTCTCAACCATCCTGAACACCTCCTCTGTCAGCCAGGGTCTCTGGGGAGGTCTGGACCGCGTACCCAAAGCAGCCATTGCAGCTGCATGAGTCACAGTCCTAAACCTCGCCCATTTACCCTCGACATCAGGAGGAGTGGGGGACGATGCCAACCCCAGCCGCAAGCGATGATGAAATACTCGCTTGCAACTTTCATCAGATAACTACACATGCACACAGTACACACACAAAGTACACACGCACAAAGTACACACACACAGTACACATGCACACAGTACACACATACAGTACACACGTGCACAGTACACACACAGTACACACACACAGTACACACGTACACAATGCACACACACAGTACACACGTACACAGTACACACGTACACACACAGTACACACGCAGTACACGCACACAGTACACAGTACACACACAGTACACACAGTACACACGCACACAGTACACACACACAGTACGTACACAGTACACACGCAGTACACAGGTACACAGTACACACGTACACAGTACACACGTACACAGTACACACACACACAGTACACACGTACACAGTACACAGTACACACAGTACACACGTACACAGTAGACACACACAGTACACACGTATACAGTACACACGTACACAGTGCACACACACAGTACACACACAGTACACACGTACACAGCACACACACAGTACACACGTACACAGTGCACACACACAGTACACACGTACACAGTGCACTCACACAGTACACACGTACACAGTGCACACACACAGTACACACGTACACAGTACACACACACAGTACACACGTACACAGTACACACACAGTACACACACAATACACCGTACACACACAGTACACATGTGCACAGAACACACACAGTACACACGCACACAGTACACACACATAGTACACACAAACAGTACACACACACACAGTACACACGTACACAGTACACACACAGTACACACACAGTACACACGTACACAGTGCACACACAAAGTACACAGTACACACACAGTACACACGTACACAGTACACACACACAGTACACACACATAGTACACACACATAGTACACACGTGCACAGCACACACGTGCACAGTACACACATAGTACACACGTACACAGTACACACACACAGTACACACGTACACAGTACACACACAGAGTACACACACAGTACACCGTACACACAGTACACATGTGCACAGTACACACACACAGTACACACGTACACAGTACACACACACAGTACACACACAGTACACACACAGTACACACGTACACAGTGCACACACAAAGTACACAGTACACACACACAGTACACACGTACACAGTACACACACACAGTACACACACATAGTACACACGTACACAGTACACACACACAGTACACACACATAGTACACACGTACACAGTACACACACACAGTACACACACAGAGTACACACACAGTACACCGTACACACACAGTACACATGTGCACAGTACACACACACAGTACACACGTACACAGTACACACACACAGTACACACACAGTACACACGTACACAGTAGACACACATAGTACACACAAACAGTACACACACACAGTACACACGTACACAGTACACACGTACACAGTACACACACAGTACACACAGTACACAGTACACACACAGTACACACGTACACAGTACACACGTACACAGTACACACACATAGTACACACACACAGTACACACGTACACAGTACACACGTACACAGTACACACGTACACAGTACACACAGAGTACACACGTACACAGTACACACGTACACAGTACACACGTACACAGTACACACGTACACAGTACACACATCGATGTGGGGGGGTGGGATTCCTCCGTCGATGCTGGGAATTCCTCCCCACGGGTGGTGATGATGATGATGACGATGATCACCACGACCATCCCTGCTTGTTCACGCGTCTCTGTTGTTCGATTCAGGACATCGAGCACAAAGCCGAATCCAATTCAAAGTCTCCGGCTCATCCCAGCACTGCAGGTGAGTCCTGAACTCACTGCCGCGCGTGTCCACTCGTGCCCACCCCCACCACCCCCCCCCACCACCACCCCCCCCACCACCCCCCCCCACCACCCCCCCCCACCACCACCACCCCCCACCACCCCCCCCACCCCCCCCATCACCCCCCCCCACCACCCCCACCAGCAAATCCCTCGACTTGCTGAGCCACGTTCACCGCTTCCCCAGAGCAGTGAACGTGGCTGGTCGCCGCTCCGCGTTCATCCACGCGACGTTGTTCATCCACGCGGTTCTTGACAGGAATAGAAACAAAGACAAAGATCCCCCGTGTAGCCTGTGACAGACTGTAGGGGCAAGTGTTGTTAGCGAGCACCTATTAAGGCCGGCACGGCACACGAGGGGGGAGGGGGGGTGGAGCAACACCACGCCCGGCCGCCTTTGTCTCCCTAGCGGCGATGTTTTGCACATCGCACCGGGCACTCATTTGAGGCTGAGTCGACCTAGGGGAGGCCCAGGTTACCGGTTAAGATAATCGTCACCGGTGTTGGCCGTGAGCGGGAATCGAACCCGGATTGCCGGGTTCGTAGCGCAGCGCAGCTGCAAAGCCATCTGGCTACCATGAGAGATTCGTTCACGAGGCTATCCACATATACAAACACAGAGACAATTTCAACCGAGAAGATGGATTCTGGCTTAGCAATCATTGGAAGGATTTGATAAACCATTTCGGGTCTTAATTGATTGATCACGCTTACGGTGGCTTTCAGACCGCATCAATTATTTTTTCGTGTCCCCCCTCCTCTTTTCCGAACATAGATGGACTCGTCCATCTGAACAAACTGTCAAATCGCTCTCCGTGGTGCTAACGTTAAAAAAACGCCACTTTTGTCAAAATTTCTTGCTGTGGTTTTCAAACCTGATGATGATTGCTTGTGTTGCAGTCGAAACGTCGTGAGAATTTTATTGTTTTATATTTTTATTATTTTATTGTTTCCATTATACGTGGCTTTACCGAAAGAATCAAGAATATATAGTGCACAATAGTTGTAGTGTATAGTAGTACACAATAGTTGTAGTGTATCATAGTTGTGGTGTATAGTAGTGTATCAAAATTGTAGTGTATAGTAGTGCATAATAGTTGTAGTGTATAGTAGTGTATCATAGTTGTAGTGTATAGTAGTGCATCATAGTTGTAGTGTACTGTATAGTAGTGTATCATAGTTGTAGTGTATAGTAGTGCACGATAGTTGTAGTGTATAGTAGTACATCATAATTGTAGTGTATAGTAGTGTACAATAGTTGTAGTGTATAGTAGTGTATCATAGTTGTAGTGTATAGTAGTGTACAATAGTTGTAGTGTATAGTAGTGCACAATAGTTGTAGTGTATAGTAGTGTATCATAGTTGTAGTGTATAGTAGTACACAATAGTTGTAGTGTATAGTAGTGTATCATAGTTGTAGTGTATAGTAGTGTATCATAGTTGTAGTGTATAGTAGTACACAATAGTTGTAGTGTATAGTAGTGTATCATAGTTGTAGTGTATAGTAATACACAATAGTTGTAGTGTATAGTAGTGTATCACAGTCGTAGTGTATAGTAGTACATCATAGTTGTAGTGTATAGTAGTGCACAATAGTTGTAGTGTATAGTAGTGCACAATAGTTGTAGTGTATAGTAGTGTATCATAGTTGTAGTGTATAGTAGTGCATCATAGTTGTAGTGTACTGTATAGTAGTGTATAATAGTTGTAGTGTATAGTAGTGTATCATAGTTGTAGTGTATAATAGTACATCATAGTTGTAGTGTAGTGCACAATAGTTGTAGTGTATAGTAGTGCACAATAGTTGTAGTGTATAGTAGTGCATCATAGTTGTAGTGTATAGTAGTGTATCATAGTTGTAGTGTATAGTAGTGTATCATAGTTGTAGTGTATAGTAGTGCACAATAGTTGTAGTGTATAGTAGTACATCATAGTTGTAGTATATAGTAGTGTATCATAGTTGTAGTGTATAGTAGTACATCATAGTTGTAGTGTATAGTAGTGTATCACAGTTGTAGTGTATAGTAGTGTATTATAGTTGTAGTGTATAGTAGTGTATCATAGTTATAGTGTATAGTAGTGTATCACAGTTGTAGTGTATAGTAGTACACAATAGTTGTAGTGTAATAGTAGTGCATTAAAGTTGTAGTGTATAGTAGTGCACAATAGTTGTAGTGTATAGTCGTGCAGAATGTAGTGTACAGCGTAGTGTAGTTTATAGTGTAGTGTACAGCGTAGTTTATAATAGTGTGACATATATCACATTATATATCACAAAACCCCTGTACATTGAAGCATCACCCACGCCGATCCGGCCATCCACACTGACAACCAACCGCACCACATATTGTCTGGGGTTGCCAAACTGGACAGACCAGGGCTGTTAAAAAAAAAAAACCTCAACCGAGGTCCCTTGAATGTTCCGTCAAACGCCCCCGGATTTGCACGGCGTTGTGCAAACTCAGAAAGAGTTCGCAGTGGGTGGGAGGGGGGGGGGCTGGGTGGGTGGGTGGGGGGAGGGCGTGGGTGATGGGGGGTGACGCTCCTTGTGCACTGTGGGCACCACGCACACGACGGGATTCACCCGGCATCTACCAACCTGTGGGCACACGATGGGATCCACCCGGCATCTACCAACCCGTGGGTACACGATGGGATTCACCCGGCATCTACCAACCTGTGGGCACACGATGGGATTCACTCGGCATCTACCAACCCGTGGGTACACGATGGGATTCACTCGGCATCTACCAACCTGTGGGCACACGATGGGATCCACCCGGCATCTACCAACCTGTGGGCACACGATGGGATCCACCCGGCATCTACCAACCTCTTTGCACGGGGATACCTACAACACGTTGCGACATTAGCAAGCCACTCGGAGCTTCTGGCACTTTCAAGGAATGTAGAGCGAGAACTCATTTATTTAGAGCTGATTTGCATGTCTGTTTAGTTTCATCTTCTTTGGTTCTTTCGGTAAAGTCACGTAGAATGAGAATAAAATTATAAATTGATAAAATAAAATAACACAATAATATTCTCACGACGTTTCGGCCACAACACAAGGGGCCTTCATCAGGTAAAGGGACGAGACTGTCTGGAGGACAGCGCTGGAGCGAAAAAGCGCTGTCCTCCAGACATTCTCCAGACAGTCTCGTCCCTTCACCTGATGAAGGCCGCTTGTGTTGTGGCCGAAACGTCGTGAGAATTTTATTGTGTTATTTTATTTTATCAATTTATTATTTTATTCTCATTCTACGTGGTGACTTTACCGAAAGAACCAAAGAAGATGAATCCTTGCAGTCACGAAAGCTTTAAATCGAAATCTGTTTAGTTTGGTATCCTTCCCCCTCTCTTCGCACCTCCATTTAGCACAGTTGGCTACGTACGGTGCGCAATAACTTCAATATACATTTTGATTTAAAGCTTTGTGACTGCAGTAATTCATATTCTTAGCTCTTTCGGTAAAGTCACGTTGAAGGGAAACAATAAAATAATAAAATATATATAAAACAATCTATATTTTATGTTGTTTTATATATATTTTATTATTTTATTGTTTCCCTTCAACGTGACTTTACCGAAAGAGCTAAGAATAACTTCAATAAACATACATTATTTGGTGACGCTGCTGCGTTGGCAGTGGTGCAAAAGCACAAACAACATGAAACAAATAAACTCAACACGTCCCATGTCAATAATGTAACACGGTGTGGCCTTCCAAGGATTAAAAAAAAAACATTTCATAGGCGACGTTTCAGGCAATGGCCCTTCTTCTTGGCATATAAATGTACGTGTGGCTCTTCTGAAGTTGTTTAAGTTCAAATGAAGAAGGGGCATTGCCTGAAACGTCGCCTGTATGTGTTGGCGCCATGGTGGCCAGATGTCAACTCCCTCGCCTGGTGTGCAGGAGGTCGTGGGTTCGATCCCGACCCTGACACCTGCTGTATATTTGGAGTTTGCGTGTCTCTCTCTCTCATCATCAAGGTGGCTATGAGATGTTAACTACCTCGCCTGGTATACAAGAGGTCGTGGGTTCAATCGTGACCCTGACACCTGCTGTATATTTGGAGTTTGCGTGTCTCTCTCTCTCATCATCAAGGTGGCTATGAGATGTTAACTACCTTGCCTGGTATACAGGAGGTCGTGGGTTCAATCCTGACCCTGACACCTGCTATATATTTGGAGTTTTCGTGTCTCTCTCTCTCTCTCATCATCATCACGGTGGCTATGAGATGTTAACTACCTCGCCTGGTACGCAGGAGGTCGTGGGTTCGATCCCGACCCTGACGCCTGCTGCTGCTGTATATTTGGAGTCTGCGTGTCTCTCTCTCCTCGTGGTCGCGTGGATTTTCAACTGGGCTCCACCGGGGTTTTCCCCTCCACATTCATCAGCACGCGTTTAGAGAATGTGGCTGCTGTTACTGCCCACACAGTGATAAGGGGCCGTCCATAAATGACGTCACGCACCTGGGGGGGGAGGAGGAGGGGGGGTCAGACATTTGTGACGATGTGTGACGAGGGGGGGGGGTGTTTGAGAAATGTGACGTCACGTAAAAATGCGCAACTTTAAATAAATATAGACAACACGTTCTACTTAATTAAATGGACTTTTTAATAAATGTTTTCTCCTACAACATCAGGAGTACCAGCGCCACATTAAATACGCACTACAATGACAATAGTTTAAAGCGATTTGAAACACGTTTTATATATTTTTTTGGGGGGGGCAGAGCTTTGTGACGTCATATTTGATGGGGGGGGGGGTCTGACTTTTTGTGACGCGGTGTGACGAGGAGGAGGTGGGGGGGGGGGGTCAAAAATCGTCCAAAATCGCGTGACGTCATTTATGGACGGCCCCCTAATTCAGCCGGAATGCCGCCCCCATTCTTTTTTCCGATCCCGAAACCCCACAAAAAGACGTCAAAGAGCGGAGAGGCGCAGGATCGACGGGACCCGGACCGCTGATCTTTGTTTTAAATTAAAATCTTTGAATTGTTACGACGACGACGATGACGACGACAGTGACTCTGCGCGTGCGACATTTTCAGTGAGAGGATCAATCGAAATTGAGAGGAAATCAAAATCGTTTTGAACCGTTCGGATGAGCCACAGGCTTTGAAGCTGCTTGGAAGCGAATCGCCGAATGGTGCGTTGTTTAAATGCATGCCTAAGTCAATGGGGATTAGCTGTGCGCAGACAATAACATGCGCTCGGTTGAACGTGCCGGCTTTTGCGACCAATTTAATTCGCAATAAAGGTGCTTGGGTTAGATCGGCCAAAACGCTGGATGTAATTACCAGCGAAACGGATTCACTCTTCGATACACCGGTGGGCTGAAGTAGTATACAACAGTATATACACTACACACTAATATACACTACACTATACACTAAGCCACATACAACTATACGATATACTAGTAACTATTTGCCGTTTTGTCTACGTGACAAATCAATTACTGATTGGCCGTGTCGGGTGGTGGAGGGTTACGACGCACACAACCAGTGTGCTGTACTAGTATACTATATTATACACTACACTACTATACACCTCATTATACACTACAATATACACTTCACTATACACTACACTACTATACACTTCACTATACACTACATTACTATACACTTTACTATACACTACACTACTATACACTTTACTATACACTACACTACTATACACTTCACTATACACTACACTACTATACACTTCACTATACACTACACTATACACTTCACTATACACTACACTATACACTGCACTACTATACACTTCACTATACACTACCCTATACACTTCACTATACACTACCCTATACACTTTACTATACACTACACTACCATACACTACACTACTATACACTTCACTATACACTACACTGCTATACACTTCACTATACACTTCACTATACACTACACTATACACTTCACTATACACTACACTGCTATACACTTCACTATACACTTCACTATACACTACACTACTATACACTTCACTATACACTACCCTATACACTTCACTATACACTACACTACTATACACTTTACTATACACTACACAACTATACACTTTACTATACTATACACTTTACTATACACTACACTGCTATACACTTTACTATACACTACACTACTATACACTTCACTTTACACAACACTACTGTACACTTTACTATACACTACACTACTATACACTACACTACTATACACTACACTAAATACGCTTTACTATACACTACACTGCTGTACACTTTACTATACACTACACAACTATACACTTTACTATACTATACACTTTACTATACACTACACTGCTATACACTTTACTATACACTATACTGCTATACACTTTACTATACACTACACTACTATACACTTCACTATACACTACACTACTATACACTTTACTATACACTACACTACTATACACTACACTATACACTACACTATACACTACACTATACACTACACTATACACTACACTATACACTACACTATACACTACACTATACACTACACTAGTGTTGTACTAGTGTAGTGTCAGCGGAGCGGAAGACAAGGTTCTTGAGGAGGCAACGTCTTTATTAACACGTTCAGGTTCACAGGTTTCGCCCTCGCTACTCCCAAGTCGTATAGCGTAGCCTAGACGCAACCCTGATCGCGTTACACTGACGGCGCCGACCGAGACAGCCGGCAACTCTCGGGCCGCGCAGTGTCTAGCGAAGACGGCGGCGACGACGAGACGAGTCGACTCCCAGGAGCGGCAGCCCTGAGCCTCCCGCTCTCAGCTCCTTTTGTGCCCCCAGGCGCGGCCTGGCTCCGCCCTGGCCACGCCTCCCAGGGGCTTCCAGACGGGGTCTTCTGTGACCCTTGACCCCAGTTCCTCCGCCATGCCGACACGCGCCGCCGCGTAAGTGCTCACCGGCGTGAGTCCTGCTCGTCCGCCGCAGTTGCCGTTGCCAGACAACAGGCGGCGCTGTTACACTACACTAGTAACGAATTGGCACGTTCTGTTTACGTGGCGAGCCTAGCTAATTGGCTGTGTTGGGTGGTGGCGGGTTTAACGACACATTAACCCACGTTTTTTTTTCTACATTGTGGAAAGTTTCAGCCCGTCAAGGCTTCGCAGATCCGAAGATGTTCAGCGTCCAAGAGAATTCGACAGAAATATGAACAGACGAGGGCAAGTTAAATACAAGAGTGTAAAACAACAACAATAAGAACAACTCTGCCGCTCATTCACCGATCCCAGCGATTACGGCAAAAAGCCACCGAGGCGGCTGGTGACCATACCTCACCAAGCTAGTTACGCTACAGGTAGCCCATACGTCACCACGCTGGTTACGCTACAGGTAGCCCATACGTCACCACGCTAGTTACACTACAGGTAGCCCATACGTCACCAAGCTAATTACACTACAGGTAGCCCATACGTCACCACGCTAGTTACACTACAGGTAGCCCATACGTCACCAAGCTAGTTACACTACAGGTAGCCCACACGTCACCACGCTAGTTACACTACTGGTAGCCCATACGTCACCACGCTAGTTACACTACAGGTAGCCCATACGTCACCACGCTAGTTACACTACAGGTAGCCCATACGTCACCACGCTAGTTACACTACAGGTAGCCCATACGTCACCACGCTAGTTACACTACTGGTAGCCCATACGTCACCACGCTAGTTACGCTACAGGTAGCCCATACGTCACCACGCTAGTTACACTACAGGTAGCCCATACGTCACCACACTAGTTACACTACTGGTAGCCCATACTTCACCACGCTAGTTACGCTACAGGTAGCCCATACGTCACCACACTAGTTACACTACAGCTAGCCCATAGGTCACCACGCTAGTTACACTACAGGTAGCCCATACTTCACCAAGCTAGTTACACTACAGGTAGCCCATACGTCACCACGCTAGTTACACTACAGGTAGCCCATACGTCACCACGCTAGTTACACTACAGGTAGCCCATATGTCACCACGCTAGTTACACTACAGGTAGCCCATACGTCACCACGCTAGTTACACTACAGGTAGCCCATACGTCACCACGCTAGTTACACTACAGGTAGCCCATACGTCACTACGCTAGTTACACTACAGGTAGCCCATACGTCACCACGCTAGTTACACTACAGGTAGCCCATACGTCACCACGCTAGTTACACTACAGGTAGCCCATACGTCACCACGCTAGTTACACTACAGGTAGCCCATACGTCACCACGCTAGTTACGCTACAGGTAGCCCATACCTCACCACGCTAGTTACGCTACAGGTAGCCCATACGTCACCACGCTAGTTACACTACAGGTAGCCCATACGTCACCACGCTAGTTACACTACTGGTAGCCCATACGTCACCACGCTAGTTACACTACAGCTAGCCCATAGGTCACCACGCTAGTTACGCTACAGGTAGCCCATACTTCACCACGCTAGTTACACTACAGGTAGCCCATACGTCACCACGCTAGTTACACTACAGGTAGCCCATACGTCACCAAGCTAGTTACACTACAGGTAGCCCATACGTCACCACGCTAGTTACGCTACAGGTAGCCCATACCTCACCACGCTAGTTACACTACAGGTAGCCCATACGTCACCACGCTAGTTACACTACAGGTAGCCCATACGTCACCACGCTAGTTACACTACAGGTAGCCCATACGTCACCACGCTAGTTACACTACAGGTAGCCCATACGTCACCACGCTAGTTACACTACAGGTAGCCCATACGTCACCACGCTAGTTACGCTACAGGTAGCCCATACGTCACCACGCTAGTTACACTACAGGTAGCCCATACGTCACCACGCTAGTTACACTACTGGTAGCCCATACGTCACCACGCTAGTTACACTACAGGTAGCCCATACGTCACCACGCTAGTTACACTACAGGTAGCCCATACCTCACCACGCTAGTTACACTACTGGTAGCCCATACGTCACCACGCTAGTTACACTACAGGTAGCCCATACGTCACCACGCTAGTTACGCTACAGGTAGCCCATACGTCACCAAGCTAGTTACACTACAGGTAGCCCATACGTCACCACGCTAGTTACGCTACAGGTAGCCCATACCTCACCACGCTAGTTACACTACAGGTAGCCCATACGTCACCACGCTAGTTACACTACAGGTAGCCCATACGTTACCAAGCTAGTTACGCTACAGGTAGCCCATACGTCACCACGCTAGATACGCTACAGGTAGCCCATACGTCACCACGCTAGTTACGCTACAGGTAGCCCATACCTCACCACGCTAGTTACACTACAGGTAGCCCATACTTCACCACGCTAGTTACACTACAGGTAGCCTATACGTCACCACGCTAGTTACACTACAGGTAGCCCATACGTCACCACGCTAGTTACACTACAGGTAGCCCATACGTCACCACGCTAGTTACACTACTGGTAGCCCATACGTCACCACACTAGTTACACTACAGGTAGCCCATACGTCACCACGCTAGTTACACTACAGGTAGCCCATACGTCACCACGCTAGTTACACTACAGGTAGCCCATACGTCACCACACTAGTTACACTACAGGTAGCCCATACCTCACCACGCTGGTTACGCTACAGGTAGCCCATACCTCACCAAGCTAGTTACACTACAGGTAGCCCATACGTCACCACGCTAGTTACGCTACAGGTAGCCCATACGTCACCACGCTAGTTACACTACAGGTAGCCCATACGTCACCACGCTAGTTACACTACAGGTAGCCCATACCTCACCACGCTAGTTACACTACAGGTAGCCCATACGTCACCACGCTAGTTACACTACAGGTAGCCCATACCTCACCACGCTAGTTACACTACAGGTAGCCCATACGTCACCACGCTGGTTACGCTACAGGTAGCCCATACCTCACCAAGCTAGTTACACTACAGGTAGCCCATACCTCACCACGCTAGTTACACTACAGGTAGCCCATACGTCACCACACTAGTTACGCTACTGGTTGCCCATACCTCACCACGCTAGTTACACTACAGGTAGCCCATACGTCACCACGCTAGTTACACTACAGGTAGCCCATACGTCACCACGCTAGTTACACTACAGGTAGCCCATACCTCACCACGCTAGTTACACTACAGGTAGCCCATACGTCACCACGCTAGTTACGCTACAGGTAGCCCATACGTCACCACGCTAGTTACACTACAGGTAGCCCATACGTCACCACGCTAGTTACACTACAGGTAGCCCATACGTCACCACGCTAGTTACGCTACAGGTAGCCCATACGTCACCACGCTAGTTAAGCTACTGGTAGCCCATACGTCACCACGCTAGTTACACTACTGGTAGCCCATACGTCACCACGCTAGTTATGCTACAGGTAGCCCATACGTCACCACGCTAGTTACACTACAGGTGACCATACGTCACCACGCTAGTTACGCTACAGGTAGCCCATACGTCACCACGCTAGTTACACTACAGGTAGCCCATACCTCACCACGCTAGTTACACTACAGGTAGCCCATACCTCACCACGCTAGTTACACTACAGGTAGCCCATACCTCACCACGCTAGTTACACTACAGGTAGCCCATACCTCACCACGCTAGTTACGCTACAGGTAGCCCATATGTCACCACGCTAGTTACACTACAGGTAGCCCATACGTCACCACGCTAGTTACACTACAGGTGGCCCATACCTCACCACGCTAGTTACACTACAGGTAGCCCATACCTCACCACGCTAGTTACACTACAGGTAGCCCATACGTCACCACGCTAGTTACACTACAGGTAGCCCATACGTCACCACGCTAGTTACACTACAGGTAGCCCATACGTCACCACGCTAGTTACACTTCTCGACCAGGGTCCTGGTGCGTCATAACCGAGGACCATCCCCCCCTCGCCCCCTCCCCCCACCTGCCCCCCCCCCCCCCCCCTCTGGGCGAGGTCAGTGTTGCTTTCCGATCCAAGTCAGCAGACGCTTGTGCGGTGTTTAAAGTTCACCACTGGTGAGACAAAGGCGGCCGGCCGGACGTGGTGATGGTGGTAGCCCAGCACTCCCCCCCACTCCCCAACGTAGGAGCTCTGTGTCCACCTTCACAGGTGGTGCTTGCTAATAGCACTTGCTCCATCAGCCTGTTCAAAGGCTTCATGGTGGTGGGGGGGGGCTTTGTCTTGTGTGGGTGTGGGAACGCACACAAAGAGACGACATGCCCGCACATCCTGGTCTCCTGTGTGTGCGTGTGGGGGGGGGGGGGCATCGCGTGACACCGGTATGACCAGTCCGCGTTCACAGTGCGAAAGCCACCACCAACAACATCACTACCACCACCAACACCACCAACACCACCACCAACCACCACCACGAACACCGCTACTAACACCACTCCCACTACCACCACCACTACCACCACCAAAACCACCAACACCACCACCAACCCCACCACCACCACTACTAACACCACTCCCACTACCACCACCACTACCACTCCGACCACAACTACTACCAACACCAATACCACCACTGCCACCACTCCCACCACTACCACCACCACTCCCACCACTACTACCAACACCACCACTACCACCACCACTACTTCCATTACGACTACCAGCCACTACTACCACATACTACCATTCACTAAATGACCTCAAAGTCTAACACCACCCCACCTATTCTTACCCACCTGTTCTCACCCGCCTGTTCTCAGGCGCCTGTTATCAGACGCCTATTCTCACCCGCCTGTTCTCACCCGCCTGTTCTCAGACGCCTGTTCTCACCCGCCTGTTCTCACCCGCCTGTTCTCAGACACCTGTTCTCAGATGCCTGTTCTCACCTGCCTGTTCTCAGACGCCTGTTCCCAGACGCCTGTTCTCACCCGCCTGTTCTCAGATGCCTGTTCTCAGATGCCTGTTCTCACCTGCCTGTTCTCAGACGCCTGTTCTCACCCGCCTGTTCTCAGACGTCTGTTCTCACCCGCCTGTTCTCAGACGCCTGTTCTCAGACGCCTGTTCTCAGACGCCTGTTCTTACCCACCTGTTCTCACCCGCCTATTCACAGACGCCTGTTCTCGCCCGCCTGTTCTCAGACGCCTGTTCTCAGACGCCTGTTCTCAGACGCCTGTTCTCAGATGCCTGTTCTCAGACGCCTGTTCTTACCCACCTGTTCTCACCCGCCTATTCTCAGACGCCTGTTCTCACCCGCCTGTTCTCAGACGCCTGTCTCACCCGCCTGTTCTCAGACGCCTGTTCTCACCCGCCTGTTCTCACCCGCCTCTTCTCAGACGCCTGTTCTCAGATGCCTGTTCTCACCCGCCTGTTCTCAGATGCCTGTTCTCAGATGCCTGTTCTCACCTGCCTGTTCTCAGACGCCTGTTCTCACCCGCCTGTTCTCAGACGTCTGTTCTCACCCGCCTGTTCTCAGACGCCTGTTCTCAGACGTCTGTTCTCACCCGCCTGTTCTCAGACGCCTGTTCTCAGACGCCTGTTCTTACCCACCTGTTCTCACCCGCCTATTCACAGACGCCTGTTCTCGCCCGCCTGTTCTCAGACGCCTGTTCTCAGACGCCTGTTCTCAGACGCCTGTTCTCAGATGCCTGTTCTCAGACGCCTGTTCTTACCCACCTGTTCTCACCCGCCTATTCTCAGACGCCTGTTCTCACCCGCCTGTTCTCAGACGCCTGTCTCACCCGCCTGTTCTCAGACGCCTGTTCTCACCCGCCTGTTCTCACCCGCCTCTTCTCAGACGCCTGTTCTCAGATGCCTGTTCTCACCCGCCTGTTCTCACCTGCCTGGTCTCACCCACCTGTTCTCAGACGCCTGTTCTCAGACGCCTGTTCTCACCCGCCTGTTCTCAGACGCCTGTTCTCAGATGCCTGTTCTTACCCGCCTGTTCTCACCCGCCTGTTCTCAGACGCCTGTTCTCACCCGCCTGTTCTCAGATGCCTGTTCTCACCCGCCTGTTCTCAGACGCCTGTTCTCACCCGGCTGTTCTCACCCGCCTGTTCTCAGACACCTGTTCTCAGATGCCTGTTCTCACCCGCCTGTTCTCACCCAGCTGTTCTCAGATTCCTGTTCTTAGATGCCTATTCTCACCCGCGTGTTCTCACCCGCGTGTTCTCACCCGCTTGTGCTCACCCGGCTGTTCTCAGACGCCTGTTCTCAGACGCCTGTTCTCAGATGCCTGTTCTCACGCCCCTATTCTCAGATGCCTGTTCTCAGACACCTGTTATCACCCACCTGGTCTCACCCGCCTGTTCTCACCCGCCTGTTCTCAGACGCCTGTTCTCAGACGCCTGTTCTCGCCCGCCTGTTCTCAGACGCCTGATCTTACCCGCCTGTTCTCAGATGCCTGTGCTCACCCGCCTGTTCTCACCTGCCTGTTCTCAGACGCCTGTTCTCACCCGCCTGTTCTCAGACGCCTGTTCTCACCCGCCTGTTCTCAGATGCCTGTTCTCACCCACCTGTTCTCAGATGCCTGTTCTCACCCGCCTGTTCTCACCTGCCTGTTCTCAGACGCCTGTTCTCACCCGCCTGTTCTCACCCGCCTGTTCTCACCCACCTGTTCTCAGACACCTGTTCTCAGATGCCTGTTCTCACCCGCCTGTTCTCAGATGCCTGTTCTCACCCGCCTGTTCTCACCTGCCTGTTCTCAGACGCCTGTTCTCACCCGCCTGTTCTCAGACGCCTGTTCTCACCCGCCTGTTCTCAGACGCCTGTTCTCACCCACTTGTTCTCAGATGCCTGTTCTCACCCGCCTGTTCTCACCTGCCTGTTCTCAGACGCCTGTTCTCACCCGCCTGTTCTCACCCGCCTGTTCTCACCCGCCTGTTCTCAGACACCTGTTCTCAGATGCCTGTTCTCACCCGCGTGTTCTCACCCACCTGTTCTCACCCGCCTGTTCTTAGATGCCTGTTCTCAGATGCCTGTTCTCTGACGCCTGTTCTCAGATGCCTGTTCTCACCCGCCTGTTCTCACCCGCCTGGTCTCACCCACCTGTTCTCAGACACCTGTTCTCAGATGCCTGTTCTCACCCGCCTGTTCTTAGACACCTGTTTTCAGATGCCTGTTCTCACCCGCGTGTTCTCACCCGCCTGTTCTCACCCGCCTGTTCTCACCCGCCTGTTCTCACCCGCCTGTTCTCAGATGCCTGTTCTCTGACGACTGTTCTCAGATGCCTGTTCTCACCCGCCTGTTCTCACCCGCCTGGTCTCACCCACCTGTTCTCAGACACCTGTTCTCAGATGCCTGTTCTCACCCGCCTGTTCTCAGACGCCTGTTCTCACCCGCCTGTTCTCAGACGCCTGTTCTCACCCGCCTGTTCTCACCCGCCTGTTCTCACCCGCCTGTTCCCTTCCTCGTCTACCCCTCCCCCACGTCCCCACCGATATCCCCCACCCCCCTTCTCCCACAGCCACTCTCCCCCTCGTACTCATCCGTCGGCGTCATCTTCACCTCCGTTTCCTCCCACGCATCACCACCAACCACCATCATCATCGTCGTCATCGTCGTTCTTCGTCATTGTCCTCGTATTCATTCGAACAGTCATCGCGCACGTTCCACCCCGCCGCATACCCCCCGGCGCGGAACGTTGTCCGCGCCGTCGTCAATTCGCTGCTGCGCCGCTTAGAGTCGGAGCGCCTCATACATTGAATTAAGATGAAGACGGATGAGCGGAAGCGTACGGATGTGTTTCAAGGCGCATTCGAAAACAAACAAAAAATTTCCCACAGACTCTTGGGAGAGAGAGGGAGAGAGGGAGAGAGAGCCACCCCCCCCCCCCTTCTCCGTTCGTGGCCTCCGCGTCTCCCTTGGGCTGCTCTGCCCCACGGTTGTCCGTCCGCGGCGCGCAGCCGCGTCCGACCCGGCGCCGAGCGTTTTGGTCAGAGTTTGCAATGGTCGCTGAGAGTGCGAGAGAGAGAGAGAGGGAGAGAGGATTGCGAAAGAGCGGCGGGGAGCGGCTCAGGGGTCACGGACGCTGAGCCGGCGCCACGGAGGGGGCGCCCTGGGTTCGAATCCGGGTTTCGGGCCGCCGCCTGTGACTCAGCCCGGGTTCTCAGGCGCGGTTGGGGCGATGGGCTCAGCCCGGTCACCAATGCCTCGCATACGGAGACAATAGACTCGCGCAGAGACTCGTACACTCGCATTTAGAGACCCAAAGACTGCCATATAGCCACGGACTCGCATAAAGACCCAAAGGCTCGAATAGAAACTCATAGTCTCGCATAGAGACGCATAGACTCGCATAGAGAGCCATGAACTGAAATAGAGACCCAAAGACTCATATATATCCATAGACTCACAGAGGGTATTAGTCAATTAAATGAAGGGGTGTCACGTAATTTATCACAATCAATCTCTATTAACGATCCACGGTGACCATATATGGGCAAAGACACGCCTCCTTCGGCCAAAGCCACGCCCACTTTCTTCAATATGTGGGCAAATCTCTTTTGATCGGTGATTTTGTCGCGTGTACAATGTTGTCATATTACAGCGCCGTCCCCGCTCCTCCGATGAGCAGCGGTTGGCTACGTATGGTGTGAAAGAGGTTCCGCATTGTGCGTACAGTAGTGTACATACAAGCGGGTTCGATCCCGACCCTGACGCTTGCTGTATATTTGGAGTCTGCGTGTCTCTCTCTCATCATCATCATCATCACGGTGGCTAGGAGATGTTAACTACTTCGCCTGGTCTACAGGAGGTCGTGGGTTCGATCCCGACCCTGACGCCTGTTGCTGTATATTGGGAGGAGGATGTATCCACAATTCTGTGGCTGTTGCCTGATGAGGCTGGTTGTTGTTGTTGTAATTACCGGTGAAATGTCACGGCCCTCGAATTGTAAATGTTGTTATGGGTTTGCTCTCCGGACACACAACTGGTGAGTGCTGAACTAGTCATGAATACGTTTCGTTTACGCGACAAACCTTACTAATTGGCTGTGTCGGCTGGTGCCGGGTTTAACGACACATTTATATACTTACGCGATATAGCTCAAAAAAGCCTCTATGCATATTTGGAGTTTGCGTGTCTCTCTCTCTCTCTCCCTCTCCCCGTGGTCGCCTGGATTTTCTCCAGGATCCTCCGGTTTTCCCCTCCACATTTAGAATCAACATCACGTGTTTAGAGTATTTGACTGCCGTAAATTTCCACGTGATGTTGATGATAAACCCACCACCATCCGACGAGATTGTCACGTTTACACGGACATCGTTACACAGGCATTGCGCGACACGGCGGCTTGGAGATGTTAACTACCTCGCCTGGTGTGCAGGAGGTCGTGGGTTCAATCCAGACCCTGACACCTGCTGTGTATTTGGAGTTGGCGTGTTTCTCATCATCATCACGGTGGCTAGGAGATGTTAACTACCTCGCCTGGTGTGCAGGAGGTCGTGGGTTCAATCCAGACCCTGATACCTGCTGTGTATTTAGAGTTTGTGTGTCTCTCTCTTTCATCATCATCACGGTGGCTAGGAGATGTTAACTACCTCGCCTGGTGTGCAGGAGGTCGTGGGTTCGTTCCCGACCCTGACACCTGCTGTGTATTTGGAGTTTGCGTGTCTCTCATCATCACGGTGGTTAGGAGATGTTAACTACCTCACCTGGTGTGCAGGAGCTCGTGGGTTCAATCCAGACACTGACGCCTGCTGCTGCTGTATATTTGGAGTTTGTGGTGTCTCTCTCCCCGTGGTCGCGTGGATTTTTCTCTGGGTCCTCCGGGTTTCCCCCTTCACATTTAGAATCAACATCACGCGTTTTTAATATTTGACTGCCAGAAATTTGATGATGATAAGTCACTTTCATTTGTGATAGCAAGGTCGCTTCTGCAAAAGAGCTAACACAACTCAGTGGGGCCTTACCCTGGTGAAATAAACAAAACGAGTTTATAGTTTAGTTTAACGATCCGCCAACTGCGATTGTTTCATCTCACTCGCCAGTGAATTCATAATTCATTACTATTATTATAAAGTTGGAATGTTTAAATTTTGTAAATCTGTAATTGTGGCAAGCTTGGATTCCATCTGCCGGCCGAGTGGCCCTTTAAAGAAAACCCAGCTCCAAAGATCATTGCGCTTACCCAATGGATCAGTGCCAGATTATCCTCGTAGCACAAGCAGCTACATAAAGCTACGCACCCCGCACTTTCAAGGGCCCCGCGCTAAACGCTTTCAAGCTGTCAATTCCGGTTCAGTGATTCTGCACTTGCTCTATTACTATAGTACTATACCACCTTCGACTTTTACGAACGACTGAGTGTTAAAGGTTAACGATTTGTCGTATTATCTGGCTGTATAGCAAATGAAAAAATGCACTTACTTGACTATGCGAGTAAAAAAAATCTGTTTAAATACTTACGTGTTTTTTTTTAAAAGTAGGGTCTCTTTATAAAATATGCTACAGGCCCCGCACTAGCTTAGTCCGGCACTGCAACGGATGCCAAATAAACTTCTCATCGTGAACTTCTTCCTCCGTGGCGACCGCCCCTTGCACCTGTACGATGGGCGACGCGGAGACCGGCCGCGCTCGGCCATTCTGCTTCACATTTCTTCCACTGAGTCCGCGTTCTCGCTTTTGCCGTGCGCCCCCTCCGCAGTGAATCCGCACGCCGAGAAGCCTAAGCGGGCGATGTGGGACTTCGGCAAGGCAAAGGGCGACGACGATGCGGGGTCCGCCAAGCCCGGCGGCGTCGGCGTCGGCGTCGAGGGGGAGAAGCAGCAGCGGGAGGAGGAGACAAAGCAGCAACGGGAAGGTTCCTTTTTCAAAATGTTCTCGGCGAAAGAGGCGACGGGCGCCGCCGACGGGAAGAACGACCGGGGGGAGGACGCCTCCCGCGACGCGGCGGCTGCGGCGGGCGGCACCGCGGGGCAGAAGGACGGCGGCGGGTCCTTCTCGTTGAAGCAGATGTTCGGCGGGAAGGACTCGGCGGCACGGGCGTCCGACGAGGAGGCGGCGCGAGGACTGCCGGCGCAGAACGCGGCGGGGAAGGCCGAGTCGGCGATGAACGGCCCCGTCGCCAAAACGACGCTGCCCGCCGCTCGGGGAAGATCCGCGGAGAAGCCGCGTGCCGCCGAGGTGACCCCACAATCCTCGGCCGCCCCGCTCGCCCGTTCTCCTTCGCTCTCACTCGCTCACTTCCTCGCTCACTTCCTCGCTCACTTCCTCGCTCGTTCACCACATGACGGCCAAACCGATGTTTGTTATTCTCAGAGCTGCCGTTTAGCCGAAAGCACGGCCAAATTGTTGAGCGGGCTGAGATGATCGACTTGCGATGTGAGAGAAGCCAGTTTCATCACAACGCAACCTAAGCGAGTATATATCGGTCCCTATGTAAGTCTGTAGGTCTCTGTGAGTCTATGGATGTCTATGTGAGTCTGTGGGTCTCAATGGCACTCTATGTGAGTCTACAGCTCCCTACGTAAGTCTGTAGGCCTCTGTGAGTCCATGGATCTCTATGCGAGTCTGTGGGTCTCGATGTGAGTCTGTGGGTCAATATGCGAACCTGCGGGGCTCTACGTGAGTCCGTGGGTCTCTGCGTGGTGCTGTGGGTCTGTATGCGAGCCTATGGATCTCTGCGTGAGCCACTGGTGACCAGGCCGAGACCATCAACTCACTAGACGAGAGAAGCCGGTATCTCATCACGGGCAGCGGTTGAAACCCGCGGTTCATTCCCAGGCTCTCAGCGCTCACCGGCACAGCCGCCTGACCTCCGAGCCACGTGGATCTCAACTTTTATTTTATTTTGAACGATGCTGCGTTTTGCTCGCCGCGATGTCGTCGTTGATGGATGGCGCATCTGTACTTTTAATTTTTTATTGGAGATTTCAATGTAGTATGTCTTGGGAAATGGCGTGGTTCGCCACCGGCACTTGTTATGCCAAATCTTGCAATTTTTTTGGCTCCTTCGTTGGCTGAAACATTAAAAAGATCTTGATTTGAAGCTTTCGTGACTGCAGGAATTCATACTCTTTGGTTCTTTCAGTAAAGTCACGTGGGCAGAAAATAATATAGCCGAGGTCACCCACCCCAACCCTCTCTGCGATTACATTCACTTGCAAATTCCATCCCGAGCCCCGCCCACTTACCCTTGGGTTGTACCCACCACAAACGAATATAACCCTTGGTTGCAGTAGCTCTCTCGCTACATTTCCTCCTCGGCAGTCCGCCTGCTGTATTGTTGCACCTGAAGACGATGGCTTGTGTGGCTGTCGAAACGTCGTGATTTATACGTAATTTTTTTATTTTTAAATATTTTTTCATTCACATGATCTCTTACCCCCCATAATACTCGAATTTTAAACGTCGTAGTGGGTTTACTCTCCACCACACCGGTTTGTGCTGAGCTAGTAACGCATCGGCACTTTCTGTTTACGTGACAAACCTTACTAAGTGGTCCTGTTGGGTTGTGGCTGGTTTAGCGACACTTTCATATTTACGCCATCTAACCCAAAACAACCTCTATTGCGTATTATATTGGTCATGAACGCCACCTACTACTACTACTACCATGTGTTAAACTTTTTGTTATTTTGTTCTCTGATGCGTTACGTCCGTCACGGACACGGTGCGTCGTTTTTTGTGCGTGTGCCACGCAGCTTCACAGCATCTTGGCTCACAAGGTTCTTCAGAATGAACTCAAACTGAATCTTACTGCTACCGCTGCTACTGCTGCTGCTACTGCTGCTACCGCGGCTAGTACTGCTGCTGCTACTACTGCTACCGCGGCTAGTACTGCTGCTGCTACTACTGCTACTGCTGCTGCTACTACTACTACTGCTGCTACTACTACTGCTGCTACTGCTGCTACTACTGCTGCTACTACTGCTGCTGCTACTACTACTGCTGCTGCTACTGCTGCTGCTACTACTACTGCTGCTACTGCTGCTACTACTGCTGCTACTACTGCTGCTGCTACTACTACTGCTGCTGCTACTGCTGCTGCTACTACTGCTACTACTACTGCTGCTGCTACTGCTGCTGCTACTACTGCTTCTGCTGCTGCTACTGCTACTGCTGCTACTACGACTGCTTCTGCTGCTACTACTACTTCTGCTGCTGCTACTGCTGCTACTACTACTGCTGCTACTGCTGTTGCTACTGCTGTTGCCTCTGCTGCTGCTACTACTGCTGCTGCTACTGCTGCTACTACTGCTGCTACTATTACTACTGCTGCTACTACTGCTGCTACTACTGCTGCTACTATTGCTACTACTGCTACTGCTGCTGCTACTGCTGCTACTGCTGCTACTACTACTGCTGCTACCACTACTACTGCTACTACTACTGCTACTACTGCTGCTACTACTACTGCTGCTACTACTACTGCTGCTACTGCTGCTACTACTACTGCTACTACTGCTGCTGCCACTACTGCCGCTACCGCTGCTGCAAGGGTAACCAACCACGGCGTGTCGCACCGCAGCCGGCGACCGAGGTCGGAGCGGACGTCGACGAAGCGGCGAGCTCGGACGCGAGCGGGAAGGAGCCGCAGGGCTTCTTTAGCTTCCTGAAGAAGGTGCGTGGCGACCTTCTGGCGGGGACACAAACACATTATCACCGTGTAGCCTGTAACAGGCTGTAGGGGGCAAGTGCTGTTAGCGAGCAGCAGCACCTGTGAAGGCCGGCACGGTGGCACACGAGGGGGTGGGGTGGCCAAAGCCACGCCCGGCCGCCTTTGTCTCCCCCAGCGACGATGTTCGCACACATCGCACCAGGTTACTCATTTGAGGCTGAGTCCACCTAGGGGAGGCCCGGGACCGGTTCTGATAATCGTCACCGGTGTTGGCCTTGAGCGGGAATCGTAGCGCGCTAACCGCTGCACCACCGCTCCCCCCACACGCGCGCGCTCTCTCTGATGCCGTCTGCCGACCGAGTGACTCCTTTAACAACAAACCCAGCTTCTTGGAGCATTGCGCTTTACCCCAACGGATGCGAAATCATCTTGTGATTGCGAAATCATCTTGTGATTGCAAAATCATCTTGTGATTGCGAAATCATCTTGTGATTGCGAACTTCTTGTGATTGCGAACTTCTTGTGATTGCTAAATCATCTTGTGATTGCGTACTTCTTGTGATTGCGAAATCATCTTGTGATTGCGAAATCATCTTGTGATTGCGAAATCATCGTGTGATTGCGAACTTCTTGTGATTGCGAAATCATCTTGTGATTGCAAACTTCTTGTGACTGCGAAATCATCTTGTGATTGCGAAATCATCTTGTGATTGCGAAATCATCTTGTGATTGCGAACGTCTTCCTTCGTGGCGACTAGCCCCTGTTCAGACGCTACGGGCGGTTTCTCGCGGGCCGCAGCACGCCACCACGAGTCGTATGAGATTACACGCCTCCCTGGCTACGATGTTGTTACCACTCTTTTTATTTCCCCCTGTAGTTAGTAGCAGTGGGGGGGGGGGGGGGGGGGGCTGTAGCATGATGTTATAAAGGGGCCCTAAATATATATAAAAACCGTAAATATAAAAACACAAATTTTTTAACTCGCACAGTAAAGTAAATCTTGGTTTAAATTTGCTGTACAGCCCAGATAATGCGACAAATCGCTCACCTTAAACACCCGGGCGTTCGTCAAAGTCGAAGGCGGTATAGTACTATAGTGATAGAGCAAGCGCAGAATCACTGAACCGGAGTTGACAGCTTGAAAGCGTTTAGCGCGGGGCCCTTGAAAATGCGGGTCCCGTAGCTACTACATTTGTAGACACTTTTGCTACGAGGATAATCCGGCACTAGTCAGTAGCCTGGCGGACCATAGGTTTGGATCCGCACATCTAGGGCAGCGATTATATAAACTCGCGTTTTGCCCGTCCAAGGACGGGTGTGTAGTGCAGTAAATCTGAAACTTGCAAGCGAAAAGCACAGAGCGCGACTTTATATATTCATTGCATCAATTCGTGTGAAATTTGCAAGGGCGCGGTGACACAGACTTATTTCATTTTAAGGTTATAATCCCTTGTTCATCACGACGTCCTTTTTACTTCGATGTCTCAACAGCGTGACGGAGATCACGTGATGACGTGAGGGTTCTGCCTTTGTAGTGAGGGTGAGATCACGTGATGATGTGAGTGTTCTGCCTTTGTAGTGAGGGTGAGATCACGTGATGACGTGAGGGTTCTGCCTTTGTAGTGAGGGTGAGATCACGTGATGACGTGAGGGTTCTGCCTTTGTAGTGAGGGTTGTCAGTTGACGCCGAGGAGGGGGGAGGAGGCGCCTCGCCCCCCCCATGTGGAGTGACGTCACCCGCTAATTATTATTAATGGTGGGGGGTGTCCATTTGGAAGACGTCACCTGCTCATGATTATTAATGTGGGGGGCTCTTCGATGTGGAGTGACGTCACCTGCTCATAATTATTAACGAGGAGGGGTGCTACATGTGGAGTGACGTCACCCGCTCATGATTATTAATGAGGGGGGAGATCCATGTGGAGTGACGTCACCTGCTCATGAATATTAATGTGGGGGGAGCTGGTCGATGTGGAGTGACGTCACCTGCTCATGAATATTAATGTGGGGGGCTGGTCG